>NW_021703782.1:65096689-65379677 GCF_005190385.1 Monodon monoceros
TTTTTTTTTTTTTATGGAATAAAACATATCTCAGCAGGCTAATATATACAATCACAGAGAGCTTCCTCAAATATGAGCTCAATAAATTACAATTCCTATTATGATTATGCTCATCGAAGTTGTATAAAATAGAGCAAATGTTTCATAGCCAACTTAGAGATGAAGAAATCAAATCTTATAGAGTTTAAGCGACATGTCAAGGCCTTATGTTCATGCAAAGTATTATGTTAGTGGTTACCATCAAACAAAGAAAACAATTTAATCCCTATTTTTGAGGAGTTTTTAATTAAGTTGGGGAAAAAGACAGTTGTGGGAGAACTACCATCAGGCATATGATATTGTGGGTGAAGTCAGGGAAGCTGTCTTGGTGGAAGGGAGCCTTGAGCTTAGTTTGATGGAAGTACAGGATTACGGGTTGCCATAGAAGAGAAGAGCAGTAGGAATAATATGGAGACATCACAGAGGTGGAGTTAACCTTAAGAGCTGAACAATATTCGTTTTCAGGTCTAATGGCAGGGCAAAAGATTGTTACTATCTCAGTATTCATAGCATTATTCTTCACCAAAGTCTGTTGTTTTTATCTATTAATTGAAAGATTTGGTTAAACAGAGTTGAAGGTATTTAAATTTAAAGAATCAAGGCTAGTTCTATCACTGAGTTGGGAGGATCATGCATCTTTCAAAGGGGTTACAGAAGAGCCTCTTCTCATTCCACATTTCTTTGTCTCCATCCCCAACGTGTAGAGGCTTCACCATCCACCTCCCAACTTGAGCTGCTACATAAGAAAATAGTTTTATATTCAGATACTTGGTTAAAAAATCCCTCGACTATAGTTACTATAGTATGATCAAGCTCTGTAATACAAGTAGAGATTAAGTTGTGGTAAAGCTGTGAACCAGATATAATTTATCATTATATTTTTTCCATAATGTTTATTTTCCCTGAAGCCTGAATTTCATCATGGTCAATCCATCTCCTCAATATTTACTGAGTACCTACTATGTGTGTGGCTCTAAGTTGAACTCAGAATCCAAAGATACATGCCTTATATCTTTAAAGTCTAGTTAAGAGATCAGACTTGAAGGGAAGTACATTTTTCAGAATATCTAGAAGCACACCCTAGGACAAATTAATCTTTCTTCTTTATTTTTAGGGCTAGTATTTGCCTTTATGGTGTCATTCCAAAGGTATATTCAAATTCTAAGATGAATAGCAACTGTGATGTCTACTACTTCTATCAATAAAATAACTCTAGTAGTACTTGAATTTTCAGCTTCTAAAAGTGCTCATCTGAGAGCCAGCCCCACAGAAATAAAATGATCTATATTTTCTATTGGTTTGGATATAAATCTACTGTAATAAAATTCTGGCATAAGATATAGAGCCTTTCTTTTATCTTTATTTTTTTATTTATTTCAAGTAAATTTCCTGGATTTCCCTTGACATTTACTTTGTGCCACTTCAATCTTCTTCTGGAACATAGACACAGACTTGACCAAAAATGCAACAATCCTATTTTTTCAAATGATTGCATTTTGATAGAATTCTGAAGTGGTCAGGATTTTTAATAATATGTTGGTTGTTTTTCTCTGCTACCTGATGTCTGATCCTATAAGGTTTCCTTTTTGATGTTTATTACATGTGTGTTTGTTTATATAAAATGGAAGAAAAAGGATAGAAGGTATTAAATCAAGCTAGCTATGGAAATTATTGTAACTACTTAAGAAGCTTACCAGACAACACTTCTGTTTTAATGAATTTTAGGGAGATTTTTACCAGTGACTACATACTTCATTCAAATATTTCTTTTTATGACAGCCTAACATCATATTCCTTTTAAACTATCATTTAAATTATACATTAGAATAATAAACACATATTTAAATGTCCCTCAAACTATGTCATAAATCCTGTATATCAAAAACAGCACTTTTGGGAATTCCCTGGCAGTCCAGTGGTTAGGACTCTTTGCTTTCACTGCCGAGGGCCTGGGTTCAAGCCCTGGGCAGAGAACTGAGATCCCACAAGCCTCGTGGTGCAGCTAAATAAATAAATAAATAAATAGAAAAGAGGAAAGAATCTATAGGAAAGAGAAAATCACGATTGGAAAGTGAATCACCTAAATAGGTCAGTACACAGATTAAAAAAATTAAATTAAATTAAAAAAACCTCACAAAAAACAGCACTTTTGCTCCAAATAATTTACAACTTGAAAAACAAACTCTTATTATATAAGAGCCTGAGAAGTCCTATGTGTATTGTGGTTTCCCAATTTTGGGGGAAAAGCATGCCAGAGTGGTTGAAATTCAATAGATCTTGGTCAAAGATTTACTAAAAAATGAAAATACGATTGTTTTTCCTGTGCTCTCTACAACCTGCCAATTTTACTTCCTCTTCTCGGTCTCTCCACAAGTTCACTTGGATCTTTGTGAGCCATGGCTTGCCTTTATTAGACCCCTGTGAGCAGGGACAATGAATGTGCACATTTTATTGAACTTATAAGTGGCTTTTTCTGCTCCCTGAACTGGGATCAAGACTAGTTTTGAAGTCAGACAATGTAAGTAAGTCCCGTTGGCACAGGCATATGTAAGTTCCTATTGGCATAGAACAGGTAAGAAATACAGGGAGAAAGAAAAGAAGAATGAAAAAGAGGAGCACATGAGGAGGTGAAAGCAGAGAAAAAAAGCTAGAATTGGAGGAAAATGAATTAGGGGTGATTCACCCAACCCAGCAAGGCAAGTAAATACAATATAAGTATTGTCTTTCCACAATCATACAGAAATAGAAGACAAACAAAATGACACAGAAAGGCAGTAGGCCAGCATTCTCTGCAAATGATTAGGCAACTGAGGTAATTATATGGTTACTCTATCTTGAATAAAGAAATAATCAGCCTTCATTTATTCATAGTTCATCTGCATGAGAAAGTTCCAAAACGGTTTCCCCCCCACAAAATTGAATAATAACAACTCAGGTTTACAAGAGAGATGCTGAAACTATGAACATTTAAAAATGACTTCTGAATCATCATGACATTTTAAATAGTTAATTCATTTGTTAATAAAATGAACTATTAGATGCTCTTGGTATTAGGGGGCATTTTAGCATATTCTAATTCTTTAAGAACTGTATTTGTTCTAGTTCGCAACTGATATATACTTAAAAGCCAACTTGGAATCTAAGGCAAATATTAACCCAAATACGTTCCATCAAAGACTAGTCCCAGATACTTTGAAAAAATTAGTATTACTTTTCCAGTCGGTTCTGCCAACGTAACACTTTGGGAATTGCTGCTTGAGATATTCAATTTTTATATGATACAAAACAGCAAGTACATTTTAGTTAAGAGAATATTACACTGATAAAACTATCTCATTCCTTATTCTACATATTCTGGATAAATTCGTGTTTCTACATGTAATTTGGCAGCATAGATATGGACATTTCTTATCACTTAAAATAAAGTTATTTATCACTTAAATAAAGTTCTGAAGGATTCAAAGAGTGTTTATTTACTGCTTCCATTTCATGATCTTTGATTTTTAAATTCAAAGTATTTTGCATTGCATTTTTAAAAATTGCACATACTGTGTTGCACTGAAATAAGATGGTTTCATTATACTGCAACACGAAGAAGCAGTTTAGGACCAGTTTGATTAAAAAAAAAATTTTTTTTTTTTTTTTTTTTTTTTTGACTCAGACAGACTTCATGTTACTTAGAGAGAACTGCAAAGCACATTTATTACTCTATGGCAGGCCTTGATTGGGAATGGAGGATTGTATTGATCTGATATAGAGAAGCATTGATAAATAATTAATTGCTAAAATTACTGGGGACAAAAGAAATAAATAATGCATGGCAATCTGTGTACATAGTCTAACTCATACCAGTGGAATTTTGGAAAGTATTACATAGGGGAAAAAGTCTGGTTGTTAGTAGGAGAGAAAAACCCTAGAAGGTAGGTGGGGAATGACCTGTTTGTGGTTTTAAACAAACGAAAAAGAGACCCTGGAAATAAGACAGTTACTCAGAAAAAATAGGACCAAATTCTCTCTGGCAAAACTGTTGATTGATTGGTCAGTGTGTGGCTCCTGACATCAGAACAGGAAAGAGAGGTTAACGACCTGCTGAGTTTGGTCAAGGGCTTATGAGTAGCTCCAGAGCAGGAAATAAAGATCCCAACTGTGCCACTCCTCACCCAAGCATTTAGCAAAAGAAAGGCCAACCAGGGAAGCCACAAGTTTGAATGGAAAGAATCTCCCTCTGTAGCCTCCTGTCCTAGGTGAAGGGCACTCAAATAAAGAAGCTGGAGACCTGGGGTGAGGAAAGTCCTCATTTTATGTATCAGTCAATGAATTCATGCTGTTAATTAATCTTCACATAACTGTGCCAAGAGCACTTACAAAATCTGATGGGTGATAAAAGACCATTGCTTGATTCAAACCAAGAGGGTAGTTGATAAGTCTTACTTAGGACCTTTCCTAATCCTAAGAACTGACACGGAGTTCACATAGATAGATTCTGGAAAATAAATAGTCTCCCATAACTATTCCTAACATCAGTTTCATTTTGGGAGGTGTGGACTGACAGAGTAATCCAGTATGCATAGTTTGAATTCTAATTTTATTTTACTCTTTTGATATCACCTCTATGAGAAGTCACATACAGGGAGCTCCCAGGACTTACATCTCTTCCAATCAGGTCCTCCTGGTTTTCCACAATTCCCCAAGGGGCGATACCTATGGTACATATCTTCCCTCGAGACTTAGATGCATGATCCTTCAAGGCATCTCCAACATGACGAATAACACCTAAGAGGAAAAAGAGAAGTATTACTCTTGCCTTTTAAAGCAATTACTTTCCATTGATCTAAAGGAAATTGTGGTAACTGTTTTTCCTAAGATTAAATGCACTGAATATAAAGTTTTGACACATTTCTACACGAACTACACGTGTACAGGAGAGAACATAAACTTGCAGCTCTAATGCCAGATACATTTGCTGGACTTGTATATGAACTCTAGTAATACATTTCTTATTCTATCTCATATGAAAAAAAAGATGTATACAATATCTATAAAAAGAATAAATACAGGGACTTCCCTGGTGGTCCAGTGGTTAGGACTCTGCACTTCCACTGCAAGGGCCATGGGTTCGATCCCTGGTCAGGGAACTAAGATCCTGCAAGCCGCATGGCCAAAATAATAATAAAACTTCATTTATAAAAAAAGAATAAATATGATACTTCAAACTTAGAGAATCTTTTCTTGTATTATAAGTATAATGATGTGTTACTATGACTAAGTACTAATACCATGACAATATCCTATAAAAAGCATCATAAATAATATTATATTAAATCTATACCACAGTTTGTGTATGAGTTAGGGTCAGCAAATAGAGTAATTACTTAGCTCAGATTTTGTTAATCTTGATTTCAACTTCTTATTTATGGACACATAATGTGGAGACCCTGCTTGTAAAGAAAATGTTGACATATTCTGTGGAAAATATATGTTAAAAATACATAAATACACCTTTTTAGACATCATTCTAATTATTTTCCTCTTCTGTCATGATGGCCTTCCCATCACCACGCCTTTCCTCACCATAGTTAAGAGTGAGAAAATTCAGTTTACAAGATGGTAGGGAACTACCTTTTATCTTTTAATAAACCATTTAAATAAGATATAATTTCTAATCTTTTAACTTCTCTCTCAAGTGATCATTTTTATAGAAGATATAAAATACATTCTCTAAGAAAAGATGCTTCCATTTATACTTTAAGGAAAATTCCACCCATTCTTCAAGGAAAATCTCACACCTAGTTCCATCTCCTATATGAAAGCTGAGTTGGATTTGATTTCTTCTCCATTTGAACAGGGTTGCAGTTTGTATATTTTGAATAGTTCAGTATGTCACTGAACATATTCTTCTTTGGTTCATAATCACATGTGAGGATGTCTCTGCTCAGAGTAAACTCATTTAGGGGAAGGTTGGAGATCAGCGTCTTACTCTCTTCAGGTGCCAGCACAGAGCGAGGGCTCAGGAACTGGGCACCACTGAACTAACTAAGCACACAAAACACACCAGGCAATTTAATCACAGGAGACAACAGACATGTGTGAACAACTCAATTCTGAAATATTCATAAGATCAAACAGAAAGAGCCTCCTTTAAAAAAAATCAAATAACAGAGTAGTGTAAATAGCCACTAATCCATGCTGAGCTGTGCTGGGAGCATTGGGAAGCATATCAATTTCACTTACTATCTCATCTATGGATCTTCTATGAGAAAGTACTGATAAAGAAAACCAAATACAAGAGTAAAGGTGTGAATATTAGTGTTAAGTTTTTTCCTATTTATATGCAAAACTCATTTGGGGTCCAGTCCTGGACAAGAAGGTTAACTTCATGGTAGCCCCTCCCTCCATCTGCCACAATTCCGCCTTCACCTTTTACCCAAGCTGAGTGTTCAATCGAACACACTTTGAGTGTTGGATTGAACACTATGCCTGGAGAGAGGCAGAGGTGAACTCTTTGGTTTACAACATTTACGCTGTTAATTCTTCTTTTGATATTGGATGCATTTCACAAAAGAAGAAAAACAATAAACAATGTTCCAAGTTCCCCCAAACAGAAGATTGGTAAGCATTTCTTTTAGAAACCTTTGAGTTGATCTCCACAGGAGATGCAGGTTATGCCAGGAAAGCAAAAGACTGAATAATTATAGGCGAATGATGCCTGTTAAACTGTGAGTGAAAGTTGGAGCTTAAAGCCTGAACAGCCACGAAAGAAAACTGCTCTGTAGATATTCGATCATCACAAAGTAAACAGTAAAGAGCCGGCTGAGCAGGTCATTCTAAGATCATGTCACTATACAGACTGAGTCAGGGTTTCACATGACAACGATGGGCACGGCCAATATGCAGATTTCGCTGTGTAAATGAACCTATATTGTTGTGAGCTGAATGTTCACAACTTCTAGGTATGGAGGAGAATTCTGAGTGCAGGTCTCACTCAGACATCATCTAAACTACAAACAAATGAATAAACAACATTGAGATACATTTTATTTAAAACTAGTTGGTCCAGGGTTATGTTCAGCATGTCCCACTAACTTCAAATGTGTCCACATGCGCAGACTTTGAGTCTTGAAACAAGTCTGAATTAATTTACTGCAGCATTACCTGTCTCTTCCAATTGGCTCTTCTGACTCAGGCTGGGGAAATACATCAAAACATTTACGGCATCCATTCCATTATCTGCTGCACATTCCTAATGTTCTGCAGATAAGCACTTAACTCTAAGTGGGTTTGTAAGAATTGATTTGACAGCCTGCCTGGATCACAATATAGAAACTCATTTGGCAGGTAGAAAAAACTGCTCGGAGTTCAGAGTGGGGTGTGTCTTCTGTTGGTGCAGAGTTGATTCAATGAAATACTTTAAATAATAAACACGTGTTACTCCAGACTTTGCTGTCACCCCAGATGGAAAGGGCATTCTGCAAACTCTAAAGCTATTTGCATCAAACTTAAAATCACTTAAAGAACAGAGTCTCCAATTTAGAGCAAAAGTTATTCCTTAAAAAATTACTGGATGCCTATTTGGCAAAATGAGGTATTGAAAATATTCTGTGAAATTCCACTAGTCGTGTTTATAAATTCTGTAGTCGAGTATTAAATATCCCAATTTGTTTCTTAAGTGTAAATAATTCTTCTTGGTTGAGAAATGACAGTACAGTTATCATTTAGGTAGAGGAAGGAGAGAGACTCAGTGAAAGGAGCAATAACCAGCAGGTGTGGACACACAGGTGTAGGGGCTGAGGTGGGGGAATGTAAATATATTTAACCTCAGGAGAAAATGACCTTAGTCACAACACTCTCGTGGCCTTATGTTGTCCTTCTCTGTCCCACTTCCAATTACCTGTGTTAACACCTCCAGTGAATATCCATGCTCCAGTTGTCATGGCTGCTTTGATGAGACCTTTCCCAAAGACTTGCTTGAGTTTTGGCTGGAGTTCAAAGTTCTGTAGGCCCCCATGAACTGAGATGAGAAGCTTGGGAAGCTCCAACTGCCATTCCTTGGTCATCAGGTGTAGGAGGAGATCAGGTTTTGTATCGAAAGATACTCGTACGTACTAGAAGAAGGACGACCATTGATTAGGGAGACAGGGCAGGGCTGACTGTGGCTGCTTATCTTTACTGATTGCAATGATATGTATAGTTACTTGAAGAAAACGTCTTATAAAAACTAGATTTTTTAAAAGGGGCAAATCAATTGCTTTACCAAAAGAGCCTTCTAGACAAAGGGATTCACCATTTTAAAAGGTTGTCTTGAAATTCTGAATGACTACAAATTTTTAAATTATTTAACTTTCTAAAATGCAGTGTAAACACAACTTTCCCTGGGATGGGTTCTTTGCTCAAAGGAAATCGTATTTATATTTTACCAACCTTAAAATTTGTGCAACAGTTCAAATGTTGCCAACATTTTCAATATAAGTAATCCCTCTATACCAACTGGACCTAGATATGACTGTTTCTGTGACCCTACTATTTTGAGAGGTTTTGAAAAATTCTACAGTTCTACATAATGTAACAAGAATTTTAAAATATGGTAACAGCTGATTATATTTATTTAAATCTAAAAATAACTGCATACCAAATGTTTTCTTTATCTTTCAAAGAAAAGTGACAGAAGTCATTCCAATTATTTTTGTAGAAGAGTTGAAAAAAATTGAAGTGCATAGCAGATACCAAGGTATTACCAGATGCAACTGGAAATAAAGTTATGATAAGTATATATAAATAAAATGCTATAAATACACATAATGATAAACATCTATATAACTATATATATATACACACATACTCATTTAGGTCTTTAATTATATAAATACTCCATTTCTAGCTGGAAACAACTGGAATATTGGGCAAATGCACCTGAAAGCCTTTTGAAATGTATTGCTGAGCTGGCATGAAAAGAGAGAATATTCAGATACCTAAACAAAGTAGAAGCTGGAATCTCAGGAGCTAAGGAAATACCAAAGCAAGCTTTGGCCTTGAGGCTTTCTCCTGAATCCTGGAAGACCATGAGCATCTGCTTTGGTAACTTAATGCAGTATGGGGGTGCCTAGGTGCCTAAGGAGAGACCCCACATAAAGCTGGGATACTTCAAAGGGCTCCACTCTCAAGTGTAAGGAAGAAAAATAAATAAGGCTGATGGTCAGAAGAATAGAGCAAGGAAACTTGCCTGCCTCAACCTTGACTCTCAGCAGATGGGAAAAAAAAATTCTCCTCTGGTTATTTATAAACAAAAGTGGGTCCTCATACAGGTTCTGGTCCACATTCACACTCTCAGTGTGGTCTGAGAAACATCAGAGTATTTAATATAAGATGGTGCTGGTGGGGTAATGGCTCCAGATAACTCTCAGAAGTAAATGCAAATTCTCTGTGGAGGAATACATCATCAATCCAGGTCTCAAATAATTCCCATGGGAAAATAAGCATTTCATTGTAAAAAAATAAAATCACAAATTGCAAAAGGAAGTAAAGCAACATGAATGAGAACCAAAAGACAACGGATAGCAGAATAAGATCCTCAAAGATACTGAAATGTTCAGAGAGAGAATATGAAATAGCTACATTTACTATGTTAAAAAACATAAATGAGAAAACTGAACATATGAATAAAGAACAAGTGATGATAAAAAATGATCACATACATTTGAAAAAGAGTAAAAAAGAGAACTTCTAGAAATTAAAATATAACAATTTAAATGAAAAATACAGGGGATAAATGAAACTACAGATCAGACATGTTAACTATAGATCCAGAGAAATAAGCCAGATGCAGCCTAGAAAAATAGAGGAATTGAAAACATAGAAGAAAATTTGAGAATTTTAGAAGACGTAATCAGAATTCTAGATAGAAATAAAAGAGATAATGTGGAAGAGGCAATACTTGAAGAGATATTGGTTGGGAATTTCTCAGAATTACTAATTCTCAGATTCAAGAAGCTCAATGAATCCCAAGCAAGATAAATAAAAAGAAACCCCACGCACAGATACCTCATAGAGAACACCAAAGGGTAGGGGGAAAAGCCTTCAAAAGGAGCTAGAAAAAAAGACAGATTACCTACAAAGAAACAGTCATTAGACTGATGGCTTACTTTCAACAGCAACAACGGATGCCAGAACAGTGTCTTCAATTTGCAAAGAGAAATTATCTGTCAGTGTAGAATTCAGCAAAAATATCTTTCCAAAATGAGAGCACATTATAGACATTTTTAGACTACCAAAACTGAGAATTTACTTCTAGCAGACTTCACTGAAGGAAATTTTAAGATATATGTAGCAGGCAGAAGTTACATGATCCCAGATGGATGATCTGAGATACAAGAAAGAATGGTAAACAAAGATATTAGCACATACAGGGTAAATCTTAAAAAGCACTGGTTGTAAAATATAAAATGATAATAGTGTCTAATATATGGTGGAAAGGGATAGAACTAAAGCACTGGATAATATAGCATATAAATTAGGGAGTAGTAATTAGAGTCAAAGCATTCTAAAGTCTATATATTATGTGAGAGAGAAAAGTTTTAATTTTGGAATTTGTGAAGTATTAATGTTGAAGTTACATAACCACAAAAAGAACAGACTTGCATGTAATCATACAAACATATGCTTTTGGATGTATAAATAAAAAAGGTTATGCAGGAGATGACAATTTATTGTAATATTTTTTGGATCGGGGAGACCCCACTGTTGCAAAAACCTTAAAAATTATATGTCAATTCTTTTGTTAAAGTATATTTTAAATATATTTAGCAGAAATGTGAGGCACAAACATACAAAATATCAAAGTAGCTTGATAAATTAAGCTGCATAATCAAGAAATACAAGAGCTAACGTTTCTCATATATATATACTAGAAATCCAAAGAAGTGTTAGAATCTAACAAGCTGGTTCTATATTGATTTAATCTACTCAGCAAAAATCAATTCCAGAATGGAAAGAGTAAAGGTTGGCAATTTTAGCTAAGTACATTATATCAAAAGAATTATATCACTTATTTTACATTTGGTAGTGTATAAAGTAAGTGATATAATAACTAGTGGGAAGCAGTTGCATAGCACAGGGAGATCAGCTCGGTGCTTTGTGACCACCTAGAGGGGTGGGATAGGGAGGGTGGGAGGGAGGTGCAAGAGGGAGGGGATATGGGGATATCTGTATACATACAGCTGATTCACTCTGTTATACAGCAGAAACTAAGACACCATTTTAAAGCAATTATACTCCAATAAAGATGTTAAAAAAAAGAATTATATTACTTATATCAATAGAATTTAACTAAAGTTTACAATGTGGGAAACCGCATATTTTGTACACAAACTCTCATGTAGAGGGCAAGAACTTTCAGATATCAGCAGAAATCTTCAACAACAACATGTGCTTTTTTTGGAATTTGTGAAGTATTAATGTTGAAGTTGCATAACCACAAAAAGAATAGACTTGCATGTAATCATACAAACATATGCTTTCGGATGTATAAATAAAAAAGGTTATGCAGGAGATGACAATTTATTGTCCAGCCTTGGGGCTAGAGAAAGGGTACTGCAGTGGTAGAAGCAAACACAAGGTTTCTTAAATAAAAGCTTTTAAAATTATCTATTGTTATATTTATTATCTCATTGAGTGACTGTTTATAAGAAAGCTATCTATATAATGAACGCTATAAAATAAAAGAATAAAGTGTTTTCTGTGCCCCTACACTGAACTTATGCTACTTAAGTAGTTAAAATTTGGTAGCTTTACTAGATTAAATTTATACCATTTTGAATAATTCTAGAAAGGGATATTTAGTAAAATAAACTAGAACTGAGACTCACAAGGCTTCCAAACTATACAAACCAAGAATGTTCATTGTGGAAGATGCTAAGAAACTGCTTCTCAAATTATTCAGTAACTTTATTTCAGTATCACTTTCTTATTCCTTCAAAAAACCCCAACTAAATAAGAATCCATATTCTTCTAAGGTGAGATATAAATTACACTTCTAAATATAGAAAAACATCTAAAGTATAAAAATCCTTCTAAAATTAAAAAATCCTTCTAAAATCCCCTTGCAAGCCTAGATAGCGGTTCCTAAAATTTCTGAAGAACTGTAAAGCTGTAGTCCCAATGATTAGAGAAGGCTTACATGAGAACAGTAAAATGTTTTGAAAAACAAGAAAAGTAGTGTGATTATGGCTTTTGGAACTTCAAGATGCCTCACTGAGCAATCCTACCTGCACGTTTCATTTAGCCAGGTAAATAATGTGAGATTCTGAGCCACAGGTAGTGTCTGGGAACAGACACACATACATTACTAATTAACTCAATGTGAAGAGATATGGCAATCATACTAAATCACTACAGAGATTGTGTAATAATTTTAGTATGTGTAACCTAGCTAAATAACATATTATGGGGACTTCCCTGTGATCTAGTGGGTAAGACTCCACGCTCCCAATGCAGGGGGCCTGGGTTTGATCCCTGGTCGGGGAACTAGATCCCACATGCATGCTGCAACTGAGAGTTCACATGCCACAACTAAGAAGCCCGCATGCCACAACTAAAGATCCCACATGCTAGCAATGAAGATATTGCACACATCGCAACTAAGACCTGGCACAGCCAAAATAAAATTAAATAAAGAAAGAAAGAATATTAAAAAATAACATATTATGGAGTTCAATTATTTATGGTAATTAGTAATAATAATCCTAATGCATTTTTAGGAATAAGTCTCACTTGGTAAATAATTCCCTTTGGGGCTTTTAAAGTTACAACTTACCAGTAAGGAACCCAATTTACTGATCATGTAAGCAGTTCACTGGAAAGTGACCAACGAATCTAGTGAATATGTTAAAATTCCTTTTGAACTAGCTTCATCTTTTTCCTAGCTAGGAAATGAAGAAAAGCTTGCTGGTGATCACGAAACACTTGTTACTCAGTTAATAAGTGCTCCAGTGGGGGAATGAATGAATGACCTTAGATCACCTTGTCCCTGGTTCTCTGTCTTACAGACGAACAAACAGAGGTATTCAGTGTCTGGCCTGTGTAAGGTCATGTTGCTCATAGGCTCTCTATACATATTTCTCTCTACTCTCAATTTCTTAACTACTGAGAAAAAACCCCAAACCTACAATCAAATCCCTTGTGTTCCAGGTACATACATACTGTGTGCTTTACATGCATCATTTCATGGACTCCTCCCAATTACGAGGTTGGTGGCATCCACATTTACGGGGGACAGGAAAGAACAGTAAGTTCAACAGCTGTTAAGTGGTGATGACAGGATTCACACCCCAGGTCTGTCTGACTCCAGGTCCTTGCTCTTGACCTCAAAAACATAAATGCCTCCTCTCTCCTTACTTCTCCTTTTCCTTCACTTACAACCAAGCAGTCTGCGAGTCCTAACGATCCATTTCTCAAATGGTGCTCTCATCCAGGCCTTTCCTTCTATTGCTTCAGTTGTTATTTTAAGAATAAATAAGAATGTTATTTATTAGAATGTCATTTGGGGTTGTGGCAACAGTCCTACTGGTTCCTCTAACCCTGTGTTCTCAATGAGACACCAACAAGCAGATTTCTTTCCCCAATTCCTTTTTGATCATATTATTTCTCAATTCAAATAGTTACATCATACATAAACTCCCATTCTGCCTGTCATGGTCCCCACAATTTGGCCTTACCCTACTCATTTAAGAGGCGTTCCCCCGCTTCTCTCTGTATTTGGCTAATGTTATTCCCCAAGTCCTAGAAAACCCAGTCCCTCCCCTTTCATCTACATAAATCATTCTTGTCTTTCAAAGGCTCTTACTGACTGCTCCTTGGAATGCAAGCTCATGTTGACTCAATATAACTCTCAGTCAAACCCAGTCTAATATATATTTTTTTCCTGTTGTTTCTTGTTTGTGTCAGTTTTATCTCCCTATTTGCAAGATCTTTGAGTGGAGGGATCATGTTTGGTCTGACCTACGATTTTGGATAAGCCTTTCAGTACTGGCTATGATGTAGTTACAATCTTAGAAATAAAAGGGAGTTTAGAAATATCTTAGCAATCATGGGAACTAGAAATACTCTATTTCAGTTCTTCTGCTTTACAGATGACACTGAGACCCAGGGAAGGTGAGTGACTGGGAGTCAGAATTAGTTATCTAGTAATTAACCACTCACCTAACCCATTATTAATGCTACTGTTACACTGAAAACTCTAGGTTGAGCTGTGCTTCTCAAACTTTAACATGCAAAACTCACCCAGGGGACCTCAAAAATGCAGGTTCTGATTCAGTAGGTATGAGGTGGGACTTGAGGTTTTGCATTTCTAACTAGCTCCCCAGGGACCACAGGAGTAGCAAGGATTACAACTCTTCCCCAGACCAAAGATTCTAAGTGGTGTGTCTAGCGTTTATCACTGGGTCCAAGGGAAGAAAGAACACTCAATATTTTACACAAAAATCAAAGAGAAGAATGGAGGAAATAATGGAAAATTACTCAGGCCATGAGAAGTAGGAAAGTGCAGCCACTGATAAGCTACTCAATTTCAACTACCTAATTTTTTTTCACCAGGACTAATTCTTATACAAAGGAACACATGATTCATGACAGCCCACCCCTGATACCCAGAAACTGATAAATAACATAAATACTGGTGTCCTTGTTCCTTTAATGTCGGCCATTATTTTAGATTTATTTTTTCCTTATCTTGGAGAATAAAAGATTTTTTAAAAAAGGAAGCATTTAAATGAATCAATTTGTTACTTTTTGTATGTTATTGTTTAGCAGCTCAAGGAAACAGTTTAGGGATAAGAGGATAATTAAAACTAAGGGATAAAATGACACTTTATGATTACCTGGAGATCTCAATTTTTAAATTATATTCTTATACCCATAAGAATCAGGTTATTCAGTAATTCTCCCAGTGCTTGTAATATAACGGTTAACTCAGGTGCTGAATCAGCAGCTTCAAGGTCATAAACGGTTGTACCCAGAGCAATTAATCAATTCCTGCTCAAAGGTCAATGTGATTTGAAATTAGGAGCTATTCTGGTTGTCAAGATAAGCAATTTTGACTGTCCACTTGTGAGCTCATTAATTGCCAAGGGATCACCTTACAAATAACAAGAAATCTTCCTAATGTGTATATTAAATTTTGTTACCTGGGCAGTACTCTGATGTGGTGATGTGTGCTCCTATTTACAGGTTTCCCAATCACGTGTGGCATCACACTCTAGCAACAGTTACAGTACTGGCACTGTAAGTCATTTGATCAGTTTGAGACCCTCTCTTGTAAAATAAGGGTGATCCTGACCACCACACAGAACACTAAAGATTAAATTCTGGGAAATGCCTGGAACGGCAGAAAAATCAGTATATGTAAATTGGATAAGAGTTACAAGCACTCACATTATAAATGACTTCTGCATACAACAGGATCCAGATAACTTGCCGTTAGCTCTTTAATGTCCCCTTCAAAGTAGTCCTTTGTTTCTCAACTCTGAGCTATCTGAGGAGTGACTGGTGCAAGTTATAAAAAGTACCTGTCCAGAGGGAAAATGTTACCTCTGTCTGGCTACCTATCCTATCCTTCTCCCTCATGCCCTTAGCTCCTTAATTTTAATTTCTAGAAATAAATTGAGCTCAAATGAGTTACCCATGCCTGCACTGCCACCATTAGTGCCCCTGGCTGGCAGCAGAAAGCCTGTGTGATGAGATAATGAGATTCAGAAGAGCATCTAAAGAATGTACTGTACAAAACAGAAGTTAGCTCTACTTGAAATAGTACTATTTGATCTATTCTTAGGTGCTTTGGAGGCCAATGCATACAAGCATGATTTTCACAAAAACACGTACTTTGAATTCCAAACCACAAACTTACAAATGAAATTTTGCAAGTGAGACTATAAGAGCAAACTAGAGCTTTTCTTTTGTTCGAATGGCAGAGGGCTTTGGTAGCTAAAACTCTTGAGTTTTTGCTTTTTCCAGTTGCTAAATTTATTTTTGTTTAGCAGGTGATTTCACTGCAGTTTTTTCTAAAGCCACTCTAACCTGCATCATCATTAGAAATGTTACTATTCACTTGTCAAAGTAGAACTCAACTTTACTATGGCCTCACTGCATTAAACTGGTAGAGAGGTGTCACAAACCAGACAGTATCCTTCCCTTTACAACACCCAGGGCAGGTGAAGGCTGGAAAGTGGAGAAGCAGCCATCACTACTTAGAATAGGCTGGGGTTGTTTAATTTAAAATAATAATAATCTTCCTTTGGTATTCTGATCTTGACTTGCTGTGGAGCAATTTGTCTCTGATAATTACTCTGTCACATTTTCAGCCCTGAATTTTTACTCACATCATTTTGCCCAGCTTTTTAAATGAAAAGGGAAGATATTTACAGAACAATAAATCTGGTTGCACTCTAGGAAATGGTAAATGACAAATCTTTCTAACTCTCACTGTGAAGCCATCTTTAATTTGGGGAAATAACCAATTGGTATATTTCAGTAGTACTTTTTCTCAGTAACGGAACTACTATAGATAAATTTATTTTAACAGTATTTTCAATGCCTTTCTTCCAAGCCTGTAGTGGGAATTTGTCCCATTTTCCTTTCTGTTGAGATCTGTGACAAGCATCATTTCATTTTCTAATTCTCTGTAGCCCCATTTTAAATGAGTATTTTAAATTAAAGTTGTGGCCAAGGAGAATATGTTGCATCAGACTGCTGAGACCATTTTGCTGATTATCAGCTTTCCAAGACCATGGAGCCGTTGGTTTTGCACCAAATGTTTAATGCTTATGGTGGTTTAATGTATGCAAAATTTCCCTAGAAAGAAAATATGTGGAATGCAAATGTAAGGTGTCACTGTTATTGGATTCCTAGTTTGATGACCCACAAAACTTTGGGAGTGAAAATGCCATTGTAATTTATTCTATATTGTTTTTGTGGTTCTTCAATGTTAGATAACAGGTGCTTCCAGGTGATGGATGCTGATAAGCCAAAGCTAAAGGTTTAGAAATAATATAAAACTTCACTGAGCATATGACCTAGTTGCAGGGGTACTCTGTGAATTTTCTGCCAGAATTGCTTTTGTATAAAATTTTCTAGGACAAGGTGAGTTTCTTGAGGAATGTCGGTTCTTCCTTCCCTATAGGTCTGTGACTGAGATCAGAAGTTTAAGTGATATTGATACATTCTAGTTTTACTCCCAGCTTCAGAAAGGCTTTCCAAAGGTACTGCCAGTCTAATGGTCTAGAGATTTCAAGGTGGCAACTGGAAAGCAACAGAGCAATTACAAAACCCCTCAAAAACCATATCATGCTATATAAAGCTTCTTAGTTAGCTATAGTCCAGTGATTAGCTATTTTGTTTTGTGAACTGGGATTTATTTAATGTATTTTGTGCATGTCAGTCAGTGATTCCCAGATCAAATCTGCATAATGCAAAGAAAGATAATTTTTAAAAAATCAGATTTAATCCTAAAGCATTTTAAGAGTATAAGGTTGTAGATGTCATGCAGCTGACAGTCTCCCCACCCGCCTGAGTATCTCCTCAGTTTTACCTACTCCCTCTCACACACTCTCTGGTAATGCTCAGAGAAGAAGGCTTACATCCCGGCTGACTCAACAGTTACAGCTCTAATTGTGAAAATGAAGCACAGGGATAATTCTCTAAATTATACAAAAACTGTAATAAGGGGCTCAACCTGATCTAATAAGCTGAGTAAACAGCAAGGGAAAACCCAAAGAGAATTATGTGGGTGACTTGAGAAGTTTAAATACAAGTCCTTAATTAGGTTATACTTACCTGGTCTCTAAGTCAGCTCAGCATTAACTGGAAGAGATGATTAGTAAGCAAATAAGAGTCTGTCTAATTAAGTCCAGCACTGCTTACTTTTCTAAATAATTTAATAGACTCAGGCCCAGATAAAGAAGAGTCTTTGAGAAAAGACCCAACAATGTCTGTGGTTGGGCCATTTTGGTATTGCTCTCTCAGTCAGTTTTAAAAGTTACCTGGAACCCAGTCTAGTAAGAAAAATGCCTAAACCAGAGCTTTAGTGTCTTAGTACCTTCTTCCTTGGTCCTCATGTTCTGGTTTTTATGAGGCATCTGCATGAACTGCCAGGTTGTTTAACAGCCCAGGAATGGATTTGGGGGGCATGAATTTTTTGGTAAGATGTGGCTTGGTATAGAGAAGAGAGAGGAAAGAGAATCCTTCACTTACTGTCAGCTCTGAATGTCTCTGTTCTGTCACTTCTTTCTCCGTAAAGTGTGACAGACGCTGGTTTCACTGCTATCTCACTGGGGTTTGTCAAGTCTGAGAACTGAGGACAGAATACCACAGAGTCCTGGGAAGGGCTCAGAAAATGGCTCCATTAACCTAGGATATAATTTTACAGAGAGCTCTTCCTGTTCACAGCTTTTGAGTGTAATTAACCTCATCAAATACTACTGATTTTATAATTCTATTAGAAAGTTTTCAAAACCCTTATAAAGAGTTAGAAACATAATAGTAATTAGCTTCCTTTCAAAACATCTATTATAAGCTGCACCAGGCATACATGACAGACAAGAAACAGAACTGATGGAGAGTGCTAAGGATCCTGAGTTTGAGAACTATCATTGTCAAATAATTGGGTGACTCTCAGAAAATAATTTAACCTCTCTGGGCTCGAGTTGCCTCATCTATAAAATAGAGAGATTGGGATTATTCAGTATTTTTTAAGCCTGGCTGAACAGTAGATTAACCGGGCTAACTTTTAAAACACTTTGGGGACTTCCCTGGTGGTGCAGTGCTTAAGCATCTGCCTGCCAATGCAGGGGACACAGGTTCCAGCCCTGGTCTGGGAAGATCCCACGTGCCGCGGAGCAACTAAGCCTGTGCGCCACAACTACTGAGCCTGTGCTCTAGAGTCTGTGAGCTACAACTACTGAGGCCGCAGGCCACAACTACTGAAGCCTGTGCACCTAGAGCCTGTGCTCTGCAACAAGAGAAGCCACCGCAATGAGAAGCCCGCACACCGCAAAGAACAGTAGCCCCTGCTCACCGCAACTAGAGAAAACCTGCGCACAACAACAAAGACCCAATGCAGCCAAAAATAAATAAATAAAATAAATAAATAAAACACTTTGGATGTCCAGGTTCTGTATCAGACCAATGAAGGAGACTCTCTGGGAATGACTCCTGGGCATGGGCATTGGCAGTAGCCCTACAGGTTACTGTGAGCCTCCAAGTAGAGAACCACTGCATTGATCCCTCAAGGGTCTTTGGTGATCAAAGTCCTGTCAAGGGTCTTTGGTGATCAAAGTCCTGTGACATCATGCTGTACTGTCTATGTGGTAACAGAGATACATATGTGAGATATGGTTCTCACATAGCCCACCACATTTTAATAATGAGTCCCTTTTCTCCAACTGTATCTTCTACCAAACTATGGCAGATTCTGCCTCAAACTGTGTCCAGATCACATCGGCATTTTGAAGACCTAAGTGCTTTATTTTGGGCTGTCTTGAGGGGAAAAGTTAATGTTATATCTTATTTTTTAAAAAATTAATGAAGGTCAAAGTTAATCTGCCCTCTAGAATTTTTTGACCACTTTGTTAAAAATCATTTCAACTTTCAAATATTCTTGTCAGGAGAAGGGGACCAAAGACATATTAAGTTAGTTGACCTGTTTCACTTCAGTCTTGGTGAATATTTAACCATGGCTTCCCCATCTAAACACTGGCACTCTTTAACAGACAGTAGTTGCTGATTTTTCCCTTTGATGAACTGCATGTCGGTTTGTTGGAGAGAACAAGAGGTAAAGAAGGCACAGGTTGGCACAAAATGACTGTCCTGCCTGATAAAACAAGTCATCTGTCCTATGGATAACTCCACCCCTTTGTCTAGACAGGAGAATCGGAATAATTCAAGGCCAAGTATCCAAAGTGGACCAAATGCTCATTGTGCCTAGATGAACAGTGGGGACTCCCACTTGTTAAATATTGGGTTGTAATAAAAAAGAAAAAGTGGTCCTCATTTGGCAGGTTAGACTCAGAAACAAAGGTTTCCCCTTGAAGTGACTGCTCTGAGACCACCTAGGGCAGGCGAGACCTAGCCTCAGTGCCAGGTTCATGGTCGTGCCACCAGCCCAGTCACACTGCTCAGAAGGGCAGTGTTCAGGGTTTAATGTTCTGCACTTGCTGTCTTGAAATTCTTGACAAATTTACCCTTGAATCCATGTTTTGTTAAGTGAAGGCTGATGGGACAGTGGGGCATGTGCAGAGGGCCTGGAGCCTCGGCTCACACGTCATTCACAGTCGCACGTCCTACCTCCTGCTGCCTCGCCAGAATGGGATTTCATTCATACCCGCTCCTGCCTTTAGTGTCCCTGCCAGCCTCGCCTCCCCTCCCCAGCCCTGCCTGGGGCAGCTGACAGGGCCGTGTTCCATCATTACCCTCCATCTCTGGCTGGGACCTGGGTGCAGGCAAGGGCAGGGGCAGGGTCGGGCATGTGGCCTGTAGCACTGGAGGGCAGGGTAAGGATGTCCTTGCCTTGGCCTGGCAGTGCCACAGTGGGTGTTGTGGGCAACTTTGTGGGGAGCCTCCCCCACTGGATACTGAGCACTTCCCAGTGTGGAGATGGCAATCCATTGACGGGTTGGGGCTGTAGTCATGGGAAAGGGGCATGGATTTCCCTACTCCTGCTGAGGGCCTACATTTTCATTTTATACTGGGCTCCACAAATCATGTAGTTGACCTTGCCTAACCTGACTGCCAACAGACAGCTCTGGGCTGGACAGAACTATGTGGGGCCTGGGGAGGGCTGTCAAGGTTCAATGTCCTAATGTGTTCACTCTTCTGGAACAGAGTGAAAGATCTAGCTGTCTCTTCAAGTTTTTCCTCTACTGTTAGATACCATAATATACACATATCATGTAGTAGCTGTGTGACGTAGGGAAAATTACTTAACTTTTCTGTGCCTTAGTATGTTATTCTGTCATGCAGGAATAATAATGCTAGTGTCATAAACATGAAATATACAAACACAGATAAGTACTTGGCACAGTGCTGGGCACATAGTAGGTGTTTAATAAGTTTTAGTTGCCATTATTATTGCGACTGTCATTATTATTTGCTACAGACCCTGAAAACAGTTGCAAAAGTATCTTGATTGATACTTTGAAGGACACATGTTCTAGTAAATTTATTTGGAGATTCAATCTCCAGGGCTCTTAAAAATTTCAAATTCACTAGAAATTTTTAGGAGGGGAAAAATTTCAGGTAGAAGAAAATTGTATAATGAGAAGGAATCTTGGCTTTGTCCATCATAAAAGGCACAAATGCCACCCACAGTAGCTGTCTAATTTTTGAAGTCTACAGTAAGTAAAGCAGAGAGGATACCAGGTAACAGCTCATTTTCCATTTTGCTAGAATAAGTGGATACAGGAGGTTGACTCAATGCAGAAGTCAAAGTGTATAATGTGGTGGTTTACAAGCCACATGTCTCCAGTCACTGATGAACTGGTGTCCACAGTGGTAGCCTCCAATTAGTGACTGTCACTAACACCAGTGTATGCAGCCTGGTACTCCTGTGGAAATATGTTAACATACCTTCGGATTCCTAGGAAGTAAACAAAGCTGCTTCACTGTGCCATTACTATGACTTTCATAAATATATTGAGCACTAGCTGTATACTGGTGATTTTATGTTCTCTCTAATCCTTGTAACCATCTCATAAGGAAAACATGCCCACTTTATAAATAAGAAATCTTGAGGCTCAGCTAAGTTAATTGGTTTAGCCAAGACTTTTTTTTTGCGGTACACGGGCCTCTCACTGCTGTGGCCTCTCCCGTTGCGGAGCCCAGGCTCCAGACACGCAGGCTCAGCGGCCATGGCTCACGGGCCCAGCTGCTCCGTGGCATGTGGGATCTTCCTAGACCAGGGCACGAACCCATGTCCCCTGCACTGGCAGGCGGACTCTCAACCACTGCGCCACTAGGGAAGCCCTAACCAAGACTTTTTAACTGGCGGAGAGAGTGAGTGTTTAGACACAGTTCTATATGACTTCAAGATTATGCATTTTATTTTAATTGATTGCAAAGCCTCTCCTGTAACTATAGTAAGTGAACACTTAGTGGAAGTGATAACATAGCAAACATTAATTTAGCTTTAACACCAGGTACTCTTCTAAGCACTTAACATGTATGGACTCACTTAATCCCTGCTACAGCCCTATAAAGCAGGAATTACTATCCTCATTTTGCAGATGAGTAAACTGAGGCACTGGGAAGTTAAATAAACTGGGCCAGATTTTAAACCAGTAATGACAGGCCAGACTATAAACAAAGCAATGTGGCTTCAGATTCGGGGCTTAAGAACTAGGTGAAGAAATCAGAACTTCTTGAATTATTATTATTATTTTTTAAATTTTTTAAAGGAATTCCTTTATTTTTATTATTTATTTTTGGCTGTGTTGGGTCTTTGTTTCTGTGCGAGGGCTTTCTCTAGTTGCGGCAAGCGGGGGCCACTCTTCATCGCGGTGCGCGGGCCTCTCACTATCGTGGCCTCTCTTGTTGTGGAGCACAGGCTCCAGACGTGCAGGCTCAGTAGTTGTGGCTCACGGGCCTAGTTGCTCCGCGGCATGTGGGATCTTCCCAGACCAGGGCTCGAACCTGTGTCCCCTGCATTGGCAGGCAGATTCTCAACCACTGCGCCACCAGGGAAGCCCCTCTTGAATTATTTCAAAGGGTTAACTGAAAAATTATGACTTGACTTTCTAAAATAATATACCAAGATATGCACCCAAATGTATGTCCTTCAGAGTATTAATCAAAATATTTTAAAAAATTTTCAAAGCCTGAAGCAAACAATAATGATGACAGTAGTACAAATAGCAGTTAAAATTAATTTTACATCTATTATGTGTCCTGGCACTGTGTCAGATGACTTACATATGCCATCTATTTAACATTTATAATGGTAGTATTATTATTCCTAGATAACGGAATAAATTATTGAGGCCCAGAGAATTTAATTGATGTTTCTCATGTCACACAGCAAATATATGATGGTTCTGGGATAAACTTAGACTCTCTGCATCCAAAACCCACATTCTTCACTTCCAAACTAGTATTCCATTCTTTCAGAATTTTTAGTGGTGGAAAACTTTATCTTCTGAGAACAGACCTGATTTTTAAAAACTAGCAGAAGCTGTTTGTGACAAAGCCCTAAGTTTTTTGAATTTTAGGTACTCGGGATTAACTTCTGATCAAAAACATCATTTGAAGAAAATACAGAGTGCTTTTCTCTCGTGATCTATAAATTGTCTGAAAGCAGTCCCCAAAACTTGTTCTGTGCACTCGTGCATCACGGTAATTAGAATCTCCCTAGGTGATGACTTTGGAAGAATGCTCCACTTAAGACCAAATTTATGCTCTATATTTGACAGACACTGCATATTAATGAAGGAAATAATGGCTAAAAGTTTACCATATGCCTCTGGGCTTGTGGCACCATGCTTACAGGCATCATTTAAGCACCCTATGAAGTCACTGGGTATACTACTCTATAATGACTATTGACCGCTAAACCACTTCTTCGTCTGCAGCACTTTTCTTATAGGGAGAACTTTCATGACTTTTAATTAATGCACGGTTCCAGAGGATCCACACTGCATATGGTTCAATCTCATACTGTGAATGGGGACTGTATTGAATTGGGAACCCTTAAGGATCTTGTGTGGGCATATCCAACTCTTAAGGGGATGAGGAAGTTACCAAATCTTCATTTCCCTTGGTTCTGTCCAGGTCAAGACTACCTAACCCTTTCTTTGTTTTCCCCAGGCCTTTCTGGGGGTTGCACATAGCATCCTCCTTTTCAGTATATTGCTCAGAATTAATTTTCTTAGGGAAGAACTGTGAGAATAGCTTGGTCAGCTATTCTTGGTGAAGAAAATACTGCAGTGGGAAGGGGGGGGATGGGGGAAAGGGGAGAGAAGAGGAAAGAGACAAGAGAGGTGGCTTTATTGCACATTTTTAGACTGTAACTAGTGTGAAATGACTTCCCCTGCATTTTGCAGTATGCTTCTCTAAGAAAAATGTCCTCTCCAAACTCAGAAAACTCCATGGCATGCCTGAGAACAGTCACCTCCAACTGCTCCACCCTCAACTAACTAACTCTCTCTCAAAAGTTAGAAGCAAGCTTGTTGGAATACAGCATTTCTAGAATTTCCAAAAACACATGGTAGACTTTTCTCCTGGCAAAATCTGTCAGCCAAGTAGGGAGAGGTCCATGATGAAAGCTAAAATTTAGAAGCAACAGGGCTTCCCTGGTGGCACAGTGGTTGAGAGTCCACCTGCCAATGCAGGGGACACAGGTTTGTGCCCCGGTCCGGGAAGATCCCACATGCCGTGGAGCGGCTGGGCCTGTGAGCCATGGCCGCTAAGCCTGCACGTCCGGAACCTGTGCTCCGCAGTGGGAGAGGCCACAGCAGTGAGAGGCCTGCGTACTGCAAAAAAACAAAAAAAAATTTAGAAGCAACAACTCTTAGAAGTAAAATTTGTATACTTCCTAATGCCTCCTTTCCAAAAAAAAAAAAAAAATGCTTTTCATATGGAGCTGTTCTATTGAGAACATTATTGAACGCAGCTGCTTGAAGAAAAAGCACTCAATTTGGGTGACAAGATCTCTGTTAGAACAGGGAAGGAAATAGTCTGGGATGATAATTTCTACCTTGAATTGAGAGAAATGCTAGTTACCAACAGAATGAAACAGAGACCTAAAGTTAAGATATTTTTTACCAAAGGAGTTAGAAAAACATGTCTCAATGGATGAGACCCAGAAAATAAAATAATGAACAGTGGATAACTGTAGAAAAACAAGAGTCACTGTGTCTGATCTCATACTAATCATTTCAAAAATCCTGAGAGGAAGGTTTGCCCCATTTGACAGAGGAAAAGCAGAGAGGCACAGGAGCAACACAGTTAGAGCAGGTCACCCAGCCAGGAACTGGCAAAGCTGGGATTCGGCCCAAAGACTAAATCTCCAGCTCTTCACCATTCCTTTGCAGGACTTGAGATAGAATTTGAGAAGTGACTGAATGGTTTCTGATTACCATGGCTTTGTTGGAATGGCCGCCTCCTTGGAACTCAATGGTCCCAAAAGCATCTGTGGGGCTGAGTTGAGTGTGCTTGCTGATGGACCACTTCTCAGACTGGATGTCATTTCGGGAGAGGCGACTTTCATTTTTCTCATTCTGAAGAACTGAGATACTGGGAGTGAGGCCGACATGCTGGCCTATTAAACGCCCGCAGCAACACCTATAACATAAGAGGTCAAAGTGAACCCCTTGTATTAGTGACAACTGTAATACACACTGAAGGCAACCTGCTGGAGAAACCTACAAACCGTAGCAAGCCAGCGAGTCAGTTTTCAGGTGGAAACCATAATGTGGCCATACCTGGCAAATGGTGAACTCGGGATTTACTTGACATACATTTCTTTTCTTTTCTGGCCCCTCCACTTCTTCCTCTAGCTGTATAGGCTGTAACATGCCTCCCATCCTTCTGCACCTACCACCTTTCACACCTGCCACATTGTTCAGGATTGGAACGAAAAGAACGAATGCCATGTAGATTTTTCTACTTCTCATTCCTCCCATCTATCAAATCTTGCACGAAGGACATTGAACAGCTTTGAGGGAAGAATTTTAACAGGTACATTTAAATAAGGACTCTCAATCATATATGAGTCACAACCTAACTTGTCTTTTCCCAATTGACACTCTCTGTATCCAATTCTGAGAATGAAGCTCTGCAGCTGAAGTGTTGTTGAAGAAACAATAAAAAAAGTATTCACAAGGTATTTGAAAACAAAATTCGCCCCTCATATCATGAAAATGTCCTTCGTACTTTACTACTAGCACTGTTATGACTATTAGCAATAATACTGATACAGAGCTATCATTTATTAAATACCAACAATGTGACATTCATTTTATGGGTAAAATATTATAGTTTTGAAGGGTAGGTAATTTGTTCAAGGTTATACAGCTGGTCTATATGATTCCAGAGTCTATATTTTAAACTACTCCATTATACTGCCTTTTCATAAGGGCATTTCCAGACATTCATATGTTACTTTATCCCAAATGCTTCCCACTTTATATACTGTTGATCTTCAGGAAGGTAAGTAGAATATTGGATAGAAATCTATCCAGTGGTTGGATAGAAATCTGAAGGTCTGCAGTCTAATTAGTAATCTGCTAGGAGTATTTCCTTTAAAAGTCTCTTTTTCACTGTAGCAGAACATTTTGGTAAAAAGTAAGCATTTTGATGAAATGCTGGAAAGGGAAAACCGGTAACCACACTAAATATATATGTATATGTGTATATATATATATCCCATTCATATATTTTATATATATATATATATATATATCTATATATATATATATATATATCCCATTCCTATAGACAGTGATGAATTCCCTTCTCTATGGTGTAGCTTTTATTTTGTACAGGCTCTCAGACAATTAACTGCAGGCATGGCATATTACATGGTGTGTATATATGAGATTGCTTCAAAGATGTCCAGCAACAATTAAAAAATGATCTTTTAACATTTGTTCTCTTGCAATGGATAGTGACTGCTATCATATTTTTGTTCCCACAATTGCTACTTCAAGTTCTTGCTACATTATAGAGACAGCAAGATTACCTATGGGGGTCTTTGGTGCTGGGTATGATGTGAACACATTCTCTTTTATAAAATGCTCTTTCTATCCAGGACTTCTGAGCCTGAAAAAAAACAACAAAAAAAGAAGAAAGGTGAACACAACCTTTAAGCATTTTTGACTAGAAAGCAAAATTTCATAATCACTTAAGAGACTAGTGTCTCATAAACTGAATTGAAATTGTGGTTACTTCACACATAAACACTGCATATAACAAAATCAATTATTACCAGAATCTGCTGGTTAGGTTATTTAACATTATAATATGAGAGTTAAAGGAAATGACCATAATAAAAAATGTTAGTAATGAAACTATATACAAGTTCATAGTGACTTTTGAAGAACAGAAAAATAATGCTATTTACAGAGAAAATGAAAGCCATAGAGCAGGATGTTTATAACCCTTTAGTTAACAAGTATTCAGTGTTAGGAAGAAATATATCTACATAAGCATACGGTTTTCATGGCTGACACTTCCATTATATTTTCCTTATAGAAAGAGAGAAAAATGGTGAGGAAATTACATAATTCGAGCCCTAATCCATCACCATGCTTTTACTACAATCCAAATTAGCAATGCTTGAATATGGAGGGGAAGAAAGGAAATGGAAACATAGGAAGATAAATGTCTTCATCACAGTCCAAAATTTCACAGGTAATGCCTTTGGAAGGAAGATACCACATATTTTGGCAACCGACATGCCTTTCAGCATAGCAAACATGGCTTCTTAGAATGAACACTGTTGGGACTGTCCACCCATAAGCCTGGCCACTGAGATTGGGCTCCCAGAAGGATAAAGGAAGTTTCAACAAACTGTACCATCTTTGTTCCAAAGCAGTGTCCATCCTTCATCCCTTAACCCCTTTTTTTTAGCAGGATTTGAAACAGTAGAGGAGCCTCCTACGAAATCCAGTAAGCTACTCAGAAGATTCCTTCTCTAAGCGCGTGTTTAAGGCAGAAGTTGCTAGAGTAACGTGTAATGTTATATCTACAAGGTATCGTCTTCTCTCTAACCCAGCATCAGGACCAAATTCCTACTTTTAAAATATACAGGACCAAAGCGCAACTAAGCTGTTTACCTGGCCTGTCCCAGTGACCAGTTAACTGTTACAAGCCCCTGCTTGTTGGCTGTAATTGATATTGACTCTGCCAGGGACCCAAATGTCTGTATAAGTTGTGCTAAGGTCTGGTTTGCCCTCAACCCCTTAATATTGCACCTGCCTTCTCTCTCACAGTGGAGTCTATGCAAGCATGTAGCACAGAAGGAAGTAGTTGTCTTATATTCATGACAAAGCACATTTTAAAAGTAGCAACGCGGGGGATGCTTGAGGGATACAAAGGACCTGCATCCTGTTTCAGTCATGGTTACAATCAGGTTGCATAATTTCTGAGTGTATAAACATTGTCCACGTGAAAAGGAGCACCCACCCTGCCACAGAGACCCCTGGGTCCAGGTAGCCCTCTGCACCCTCACACCACAAAACTAACATTTGCAGTCATTTGTCATCTGGGCATGGAAAAAGCCCCAGTGTCTATTCTTAAGATTTTTCTTCTCAAATACATAGGAAAAACTAGTGGGTTCATCTTTGCAGCAGAAATGAGCTTAGCAGCATAGATAACCAGTCTTTATCTTCGTAAAAAGCCTGTAAGTTAAACTATTCATAGGCTGTGATTTTTCCTAGAAACTGAATACTTTCTTTGATAACATCTCTTGGCAGATAGATGGTAAAAATATTCCTCACTGGACATCTGAAACCAACTTTTCCTTCACCTTGGGGAGCAGAAAAGGGAGAGCATACTTTCCCTTTTTTTGTGGCCCACGATCTGGGAATTTCAGGGAGTGCTGATCAATACTCATTGAGAGAAAGCAGGAATGGCAGTATCATGTGTAGACAATGATGTTTGCAGTTAGAAAATGTTGTCGTGAATGGGATTCTGCAGCTTGGACAAAGTCGTATAATTTCTCTGATCCTTGGTTTTCCTCATCTATAAAATGGGCACAAACATAATGCCTGACACAGAGTTGTCATCATTATTTAGGTACCAAGTTTTCACCTCAAGAACAGGGACCAGTCCTAGGTTGGTCTGGTACTACAAGTTCAGATAAAGGTTTAGATGATATTACTATGAAACTGCTGTAGCAGATCTGACCTACATTGATTTCACTTTGCACTGCAGATGATATGCTCCCAGAAGGCCTGGCTGGCCACAAACAAGGTATACAGAAAAGTTATTTAACTTTCCTGAGCTTTTTCTATAACATGAGGGTACCACAGCTACTCTGGAGAGTTGTATTAATCAAAGCAAATGATTCAGAGAAAGCACCTGGCACATAGTAGGCACTCAGTAGGTAATAACAATGCTTAACCTTTATTACAGGTTCATCATGTACCTGGAATTGCGCTGTATACGTATTATCTCCATGGAGCCACACAAGAAGCCCATGAGGGAAGTACTACTATTATGTCCATTTTACCAATGAAAAAATTGAGTCAGAGATGCAGCAGATTAGAAGACAGAGTTTGAACGTGAGCAGTCTGACTCCAGAGTTCACACTCTTACCCACTCTACTCAACTGCCTCTCCAAATTAGATGTTATTGGTATTAAATACCCTAGATCTGGGCAGTGCCATCTGGGCTTGCCTGGGAGTGCCTTCTAGAGGCATGTCTGGGAACCAGTTCATACCTGCACCTTTCCCCTCCTTATTTCCCCCTTCCAGTCCCCACAAGTGGAGTAATGAACACTCTGCTCTCTGTTCCTCTCTCCTTGGGGTCAAGGATAGAGGTGGGACATTAGGCAGACATCAGAATATAAGAAAGACGTAAAAGAAGGGGGGGATCATTATAACGGCTACCCCAAAGAAGTGTAATCACACAGGACTCCCAACTTGAGAATCTGGGGGCCACAACAAATAGATTAGACTTTTCAAGGGCACCTCCATTATTTCTCTCACTCATGGATCCTGGTTTCAACTTGGAAGGCCCTGGAAGGTGTGTAATAAGAATGACTGCATATGGATTGCCAATTTGTTTGTTAGTCTTTAAGTAATCTGACTTATGTGCAGTTTAGCAACTTAATTACCTTCTCAAAGGTGAAAAGCTACCTCACTGTCAGCAAAGGGATTGAGGATCAGTTTTTATTTCTTATTATTAGCAAACTAACAGTTTCTCTTGCAAAGGCATAGAAAATTGGAGGGGGGGAAATGTAAAAAAATCTTTCCATCATTCATAATTGAGTTGGATTCTCTTTTTGAGAAGAAAAGCATAATATATAACAGGAAGAGTGCACGTATAGCACATGAATTAGGAATTCTACCAAATATCATGCACAATTTACTATGATTTATTGTGGGCTTTGCTTTATTGTGCTTTTATTCAGTCTTCAGTGTGGATGGATATTAGATTTTTAAAATCATTTTCTTGGAGAAGGCATATTTGATGTATAATCATGATTTAACTTGTTCCCTAAACTAATTCCCTTTTCTTTTGTTCAAAGGCTTTGAACTACTCTGTGTGAAGCTTTATACTTGGTTGCAACATCCAGCTAAGTTAGCACAGAATGGCTATCCTTATTGTTAGAAAGAATGAAACAGTTTTGACATGCCATATTTCTAGCTGACCCTTTAATTCTCTTTTAACGCAAAACTTCAGCAGCATGCCTTAAAATCTCTTTTTCTAAACATGCTTTGGAGGGCTCATGTACTCTTAGAAAAGGTGGCTTCTATCAGCTCTTAGAAAATCACTTTTCTAAAGGTAGAACAGTCACATCACCATGACTGAGTTTGCGAAGGGCTATTTTCTTTCTTGTCTTTCTGCATTATCAGTCATGTGTGATGTGTAATAGGGAACTGTTTTTCAAAGGCTAATAATTAAAGGACATCTTATTCAAAACAAAAATGAGGACATTCACACTTCAAGAAAAGTATAATAATAACTCTCAAAGAATAAAGTACGTATGAATTTTGAAAGTCAAATGTACAGTCAATAAAGCATCAAAATAATTGGAACTGAAAAAAGAAAAAAATAGTTTCATTTAACCAGGTTTCAATTCTTTTTCACAAAGACTCTGCTACAAACATTAGTCTCTCAAACTTCTTTGACTCTTCTTACCACCCACTCCCCATTAGCTACAGAATTAAGACCTTCTCCGGGCAACAACGATTTACAAGTACTTACATAGAGTATGTATTAAATCTGTCTACAGAAAGTCTCAGAAACTGCTACTGCAATCTACCCTTTAGCAGGGCAACTTAACAGGACACCAATCCAGTCCGGTAATTGCAAAATTAGAAAAAAAGAGAGTCCACTAACTTTATAGGAACAAATTACAAGCAAAACTTTACTACATCCCTCATTTTGAGACTCTCAGGTTTAAAAGGTACACTCTGCCCCAATCAGAACAAAACACCAAAGACCCCAAGGTACTGAACGCCTGTGTTCATTTTTACCTTTTGCTTTCCCTCAACATCTCCCTGGCATTCCCTGGGTCTTCCTCTAGATCCCCAGATCCAGTATTGGGAAGTTGAACAAGAAGAAAATGAGCTGAAATCATTTTACCTGAGCATTGACTCTGGGTGGTGGCAAAGGCAGTCCCACGAGCGGCTCTTGTTGCTTTCATTTTGCTGTGTCTGGGGCTGGTCATCCCGTTAATAATGCTCTTATGACCGCCCACTGGAAAAAAAGTCACTTGCCCGGCTCTTCCCCCAAGAGACGTTTCAAGTAAGCAATGAATTTGGGCAGATTAGCCCCTTGGAATGTGCTGCTTTGGGATTAGCCTCACTAAGAATCCCATGGACATTCCCTCGCAGCCCTCAAACACTGCTTGATTTGAACATCTAATCTGACGCCAGAAGAAAAACAAATCCCTGGAGAGATCGGATTTAACTGGCACAAGTCCTGACAGGCTCTCCCCCCTTCTTTTTCCATTTTCAGAGAGAAGGCTTGTGAAAGTGTGATAAGGTGTTCTGAGTTCTGAAAAGTTCAACTTTGGAAAGCAAATCCTTCTAAAGAAACAGTATATTAATGCTCCGAGTGGTTTGAACACACAAGCGGCATTGTTCATTCCTTCCCAAAGGATGGAATGATAGCATTTCTTTAAAGAGGAACTGCTAAAAACTCTGAATGTTTCAAAAGGATAGCTGGGTCCCTGAATGTGAGCCCAAGAAGAATAAAGTTGGGGCCTGTCAGTAACCTTCCACAACTTCTGAGATGTCAATAAATAATAATAATAAAACTGATCACACTTCTTATCCTGCAGCCCCTCCCCCACTACTGTAAATGTGCGACTAGAAACCTACACTCCCCTGTTCCCCTATTAAAAAAAGATGAGCTGGGACTATTACAGCACATGGATGCAGGCTGAAAGCAGTGGCATTGTGATGTGTTTATCTGGGGCGGGTGGAGGGCAACTTAGAGGTTTTGGCTCACACAACACAAAAGGGCTCTTTCAAATATCTTCCAAGAATAAGTTTTTTAGATAATAGTAGTTCTTAGCTAGATAAGTGAACGAACTGGGAAAGAAGAGAGCTCAACTTTCAACAAGGCAAAAATACTTTTAAAGAAGTGACTGTGAACACTTCATCTCCAAAAGACTTTTCTTGCAGATGGAAGTCAGAGCTGAGAGGTGTGTTCATCATCAACTCTGTGGGCTGTGAACCTCTGAGGGCAGTGTCGTTTTGAGCTTCATTTTCCCACAATCTCCTGTCAAAGCACCTAGTATGTGTTATGTGGGCACTCCCTGAGAGTCACAGTGGGAACTGGGTGACTTATTTCTAGCTTGGATCAGATCCATAGCCTTCTCCCTGCCTCTCTGCTGTTTCCAGGATGGATCTCTTTCAAACTCCCCCATCTTCTGGCCTCTCACTTACCAAGGTTTCCCCGGAGACAAGGGGCAACAAACTACTTAGTGACTTTCAAGTGAGGAAACATTACAATAAGCAAAATGCAAAGGAATCATCATCAGACTGAGCGTTAGCATTAAACATGAGATGGAGAAGTCCCTTTGACAGTCTTCAGGAGTTGGCTGCAGAATAATACGTAGTGACGGCCTTAGTAATGAGGATACCCATCCTTCTATGCAGCTGTAACATTCCTATGCATTTATTCTTAGGGAATCAACAGAGATGTGAGCACACAAAGATGTTCACTGCAGCATTATTTATAATTCAGAAAAACTAGAAAAAAATGAAAATTAATGGGAGGCTAATTAAACTATGGTTCATGCTGTTTGATGACCACAATCAGGTTTCAGAAGACTATTTAATTACAAAGAGAAATATACATTTTCACATTGTTATGTGAGAGAAGCAGGACAAAATTGTAAGTAGAGAACACTTACAAATTTTAAGTAGATACAGAGATAACTGGGAATATACTAAAGTGGAAACTGTAGCTAATTTTTATTTTCTTCCTCTTGCTTTTTTATATTTTCCACAGTTTTCTTCTGTAACCATATATTTATAGTCATGAAACTGTATTCTATGTGGTCAGAAGATTTCCAGATTTTTTTTCCAGCTGTTAAGCTCGACCTTATGATAATGGGAAGTCACTAGGAAAGAGTAGTTCAGGAAGTGACTTAGGAAGAGCTCAGTTAAAAGAGAGGGCTCAGTGGGTATAATTGGAAAGGGACGTTCTATAATGTACAGGGTGAGTTTCCTAGGGTATAAAGGCAGGAGAGAGCGAGCGAGCGGAACAGGGAACGGAACAGAGAAGAGGAGGAGGAGATGGAAGAAGACCGGGGTGGGGGGGGGGCGGGGCTGGCTGACAGGCAGGCATCTGAGAGATACTGACCTAGTAGTTTAAGAAATATTTGAAAAATCCAGCTTTCTCATCTTCCTTCTTCACTAGATACTACTTCGGTTCCTCATCTGACTTACTTTAAATCTTGAGTTCAATCAGATCCATACTGAGTCTTTTAAATATTGCCCATGTATTTTTTTTAGCCTTATTCTCGCTAGTCTTACTCATTTTTTGTTGCTGTTTTTCTTTTTGCTTATTTTTCCTTCCCACAGAGAAATATTTGATAGGGAAAAGAATATGAGGCACCTTATATGAACTTTACACCAAAGACAAAAATACTGTCACCAGAACCACGAGCATTCTATGTCTATGTGAACAAGGAAGCCTGAGGTAAAATCAGCACAGCATTTCTTTCATATGAGGTCACAGATGATCTTCAGGACTCTTTGATTTAAGAAGGTAATTAGTTCCAAAGAGACTTGTAGCTCTGGGCCACACTGTCCACACAGATCTTTTAAACTCCTATGCATTACCCAACAATGCAACTCCAACTCCTGACAGGGTATATCACCATCTTGTTTCAGATGTAGTTTAGAAAGAATATACTTTGAATACTAACAAGAGGAAACCACAGTGTAATGCGAACTGTGGTTATTCTTCACTCCTATCTTCATGTAATGGCAGATTACCTTATTCTTCCAATTCATCGTTAAGAAAAAAAGATCACACTTGAATAGAATATACTAAAAAGTTCCCACTAGTACACAACTCAATTTTAAAAAATGAAATCAGATTTTCTACAAGTAGAAACTAGACTTTGACATGGATGATTTGTATTCATTTTTATAAAGATGTCCAAAGCATTCCTTTCTGTGATGTCCACATTTAATAACGACAATGACAACAAGAGCATGATATAGAGGAGGGGTCAGTAAACATTTTCTGTAAAGTGCCAGATGGTAAATAATTTAGGCTCTCTGTGGGTCACATGGTCTCCATCACAACATTCAACTCTGCTGTTGCAGCACAAAAGCGCTCATAGGCCAGATATAAACAAATGAGCATTGCTGCATTCCAATAAAACAGGCAGTGGGCTGGAACTGGTGTGTACTGGTCAGCCCTTGCTGTAGAGAAGGGGTATGTCTGATGGGGCAGCAGGGGCGGGGGGTGATGGTCCTAAAAACCAGGCTTCCATGGCACCACCACTAGCTTGTCTTGGCTCTTCCTTAAGCATGTCAGGCAAGTTCTCAGGTACTTTTGCTTCTGTTGTTCCTTCTACCTGGACAGCTCCATCCTCAGATTGCCCACAACTTGCTCCATCAGCACATTAGGAACACTGACAGGCCCAGACACCCCATCTGAAGGCACACCTGTGTCATCATTCTCTACTCTGTAACTTCCCTCTCTTTTCCTCACAGCTCTTCACATTACCTAGCATTATGCCATGTGTTCACGTATTTATTTTTTGTCTATTTCCCCCACTAGAATGTAAGCTCCTGAGGGCAGCGATTTTATTTTGTTACTGCTGTCACCCCAGCACCTAGAACTGTGTTTGGGATGTGGTCAGCATACATAGGTGACTTAGGGACAACATTTGATTTACTTGTACATCAATTCCTCACCTGTAAGATGATGACATCAGATGGACCTGTGTTTCCTAAAAGTGGTACCCAGATGCATTTTTCTTTTAACAGTTGGATTTATAATAATATATAATATTTAAGCAATGGCTAAACCTGTAATTTAATAAATATTATTGCTTGGTGACATACATTTTCTTTTGTGGAGTTATGAAAAAATGAATCCATCAAAAAAATTTAATAAATTAGATTAAAAATGATTTGTAGATAATGATGGTACCACGTAAGCAAATGAAGTTTGGGAAACACAGGACCAATTCCTCTTAAATGTCCCTTTGGCTCCTTGTTTGTATTCTAATGCATGAAAGTAGATGTATTGTGTTCTCTAATATTCAGAATTGCCCTTGACCTATAAAGTAAAACAATGCCAGAGGAACATGACAAAACCAGCTGCCTCTGGAGCATAATACCACCAACATGGTTTTCCTAAAACAGTCAATCAGGACACCCCCTGGTCAATACCCTTCTTTGGCTCCCCAACCCCAACAAGATCAGATCAGTTCAGTATTTAAAACCTTTCAGGATCTGCCTCTGAAACTATCTGTTCAAATCTCTCAATCTCCCTCTAAATCTTTAAATACATTATGCTCCAGTACACTAGATTATTGATTCTTTCCCTAATGCACCATGCTGTGCCATACTCCTCAACCTTTGAATATGCTGTCCCATTTGCCTGGAATGCTAGGTTCCTCCTTCTGTACTTAGTAAACACCTGTTTGTTCTTCCTAACTCTGCACAAAATATTGTATTCTTTGACAAGCTCGGCTGGCCACTGCCAGACAAAATGAATCACCACAACTACTGATCTACTTCCATACCTTGCTCACACTTCCATTAGGAGAAAAATCATATAATTTTATAATTATTTGTTTTCATTTCAAGATTTATAATCACCCACTGCCAATTTCTGCTGCAAACACACAGTACTCTGGGTCTATCATGGCGTAACTAGAGTTTCATAGCCTTGCCTAGGACACTCTCCTTCTTTTTCTATTTTTAACATTGTTTCTGCAGAAATATCAATTTCTCATTCCTAGTTAGTCATCTTTGGGGAATAATTCTTTGTGGGTTATTTATACTAAATTATTTTAATTACTATAATTAGTATATAAATTGTTATACACATTATTTGTACTAAAATCCTCCTTATAGCCCCTAAACTTAAATCATATACACCTTAACATAAAGTTAAATTAGATTATATTTTTATCACTAGATTTGCAAAAAATTCAATAAACTATGCTTTATAATTATAACTGAAACATCTTTTTTCAGTAGGTCACGCTGTGAAAATTACACTTAAATACAGGCAGAATTTTATATAGATGTACTATGAATATATACAAATGTTAACCTCATAGAATATTTGTAAACAATTAAAAAATATATTTCATGTTTCTTTGGAAAATTGTTTCTTCATTATGAATCAGTTAATTATTGCTTGGCAATAATATATTACATTTATAAAGTATTCTACAGTTCACAAATGCTTCCAAACATAGTATTTTATGCAATACTCACAATAACTCTGTAAGGTAGGTATTATAAAATTCCATTATGCAAATTAAAAACTGGGGTCTACAGAGGTTTAGTCTCATTCCTAAGTTGTACATCAGCTATTGGCTTAGCCTGATAGAGCCAAAGCCCTTGTACTTCCATAGGGTACAGTGGGTACAGAGAACCCTGCATCCTCTATATTCTATGACTAACCTTAGGAATGCTGAGTCATCTTTTTCTTCTTTGTGGTGGGAGAGGTGCATTTTAATCATTATGATCTTAATAAAAATATACACACTTCATCAAGCCTAAAAGACTACTGAAAAATTGAAATGAGGACATAGGCTTCTATTTCAAAAGTATCCTAATTATGATCAAGGATTAGACATCTGTTTGAATATAATAGCTATTTCCATACATGGTGACATAAAAACTTAAAAGCTCCACACATACTTTTAGCGACTTCACTGCCTTCATTGACCAAAAAACATACCTACATTGGAGCCAGCTCTATAAAACTGGTGTACATCTTAAGAAGATAATAATAGGATAAACTTCACCAGAGAAGGAGGAAATGAAAGACAAAATTATGACTAACAAAATTATAAGACTGAGATTTGACATATTCAAGAGCTAGAAAGTTTAAAATGATGGATCATTCTACGTTATGTTGAAACGTGGAGTTTATGTGACAAATGATATCATAGATTCAGAGGCTGATTTTTATTTTGTTTGCCTCTTTTGCCCTGGAAGGATGAAGATGCTAAGAAGAAGGGGACAACGGATAAGTAGCTGTACTTTTATTTGTAATAGAGTTCTCATGTGAGGATTAACTACTTAGGAAATCAGTGTCTCTCTCTCTCTCTCTCTCTCTCATTTTTATTATTTTTAGTTTCTTTATCATCAGTCTTAATTACCTTAAAGTATTTTGGGTACAGAAACAGACTCATCTTAATCAATGAGTGATTAGTTCAGTTCAAACTCTTTATCCTCACAAAGTATAGACTTAAATTTGGTGCAGGATTTTCTTTCTGAAATCCTGATTTTCTTTAACCATTCAAAGGCAGAGCCTAGTGGAAGCATGACTGATTAGGGGGTCCCAAAATATGCATCCTAGCCATGTCTTGTCGACACCTAGTCGTGTAAACTTGGGGGAGGACTTAATCTTGGTGATCTCATGGTCAACCCCAGCTCTCAGAGCTGAGGATTCTGGGAATCAGAACCTGACAGCTTTGTCATTAGCTCCTCATTAATGTGCACAAAATAGATGTAGAGGTTTTTTTTTTTTAATAAGAGGGAGGGGCTTCCCTGGTGGCGCAGTGGTTGAGAATCTGCTTGCTAATGCAGGGGACACGGGTTCGAGCCCTGGTCTGGGAGGATCCCACATGCCGCAGAGCAACTAAGCCCGTGAGCCACAACTACTGAGCCTGTGCGTCTGCAGCCTGTGCTCTGCAACGAGAGGCCGCAATAGTGAGAGGCCTGCGCACCGTGATGAAGAGTGGCCCCCGCTTGCCACAACTGGAGAAAGCCCTCGCACAGAAACGAAGACCCAGCACAGCCAAAATAAAATTTAAAAAAAATAATAATTTTTTAAAAAATTTTAAAAATTAAAAAAATAATAAAAAAGAGGGTATTTTAATTTTTACAAATTCATGAAACCACTATTCTTTTGACAACAAATGAAAATGTAGCAGAGCACACAGTTTTGTGCTTACTGAGCACAAAGCACATAAGGAGATTTGAATTAATAAGTAATCCCTGAAAGAATTCTCCCCAGACTCCAACCATTCTTTTTTTTTTTTTTTTGCGGTACACGGGCCTCTCACTGCTGTGGCCTCTCCCGCTGCAGAGCACAGGCTCTGGACGCGCAGGCCCAGCAGCCACGGCTCACGGGCCCAGCCGCTCTGCGGCATGTGGGATCCTCCTGGACCGGGGCACAAACCCGTATCCCCTGCATCGGCAGGCGGACTCCCAACCAGTGCGCCACCAGGGAAGCCCCCAACCATTCTTAAGAATGCCCCTGGTTTAGCAATCTGGCACACGTGTCAAGTCCTAATTCTGTTTCAATAAGACTTCAAGTATTATTAAGACATTACTGCAATTAATTAATAACTTGACATTTCTATTTCTGCTATTGAGAGAGTTTTCAAGACCAGAACTTGGTGTTCTCTTGTCCTGATTCCCAACCAAATGATAAATCAAATCTTGATGGTCATTCCGGTCAGAATATGCAGAGTCTGCCCATGATTTGTAATTTTTTTTTAACCTAACAATCAAGAATTACTGAACTGGAGAAACTGAGGCCAAATCAATACCATTTTTATCATCAGAAGTAAGTTATAAGCAGATAGGTCCAGCGATGTAACTGTAAAGCTATTCCTCTCTCTCTCTGGAAATGAAAAATTATTAGGTATTAAGGTAATGCAGCATAAATGTATTTCTGTCTGATAGTCATCTTTCTCTGTCAAATTACTAGATTGTTAGGTAGAAAATAAAGCCATCCACATAAATTCAGCCTCTGGTTATGTTGTACTAATGTGGCAGTTTTAAAGTGGTTCAAGGTTATTAGCTTCCATATATTGTCTATGCCTTTCCTTACATACTCCCTACCAAAGCCTATATCTTTTTGATTTATTCTTACCTTAGTATGTTAATACAAAAAATTTCTCTGAAAGATTTCAGGTCCCGGAAGATACTAATACATTTATTAGCTTTCTTTAAATGTATTAATTTAAATTTGATGCACATAGAAATGAACAAAAATTCAGAAGTAGGTGTAAAAAATGTTAGTAGGTAGTGCAAAAATATAGATTTAGTTTCCAAGTTGTATTCCATTGGATGGCAACATGATATTTTCCTCCTGTTTTCTTACCACCTCACCCTTACTCTGATGTAAAGAATTCCATTCTTTGGATATTTGATGCCAAAATGAAATTCTGATAGCAAAATTCTTCTGAAGGAAGCTATATTAGTAAAGCTATTTTTAAAAATGGACTGTGCTGGCTTTCTAATTGGTCCCTTTAATTCATTCTCCACCCAGCAACAAGAGTGTTCATTTTTTTTCTTAATTAATAGACTTTATTTCTTAGAGAAGTTTTAGGTTTAAAGAAAAATTGACCAGAAGTATAAAGAGTTCTCAAATATCCCCTCCCTCTACTTATCCCCATGGTTTCCCATATTATTTAACTCCTTGCACTGCTGTGCTACATCTATTCCAAATGACGACCCGATACTGATATATTTCCATTAACTAAAATCCACAGTTTACATTAGGGTTCACTCTCTGTGTTGTACAGTTCTATGGTTTTGCCAAATGCATAATATCATGTATCCATCACAGCAGTATCATATAGAATAGTTTTACTGATGATCATTTAAAATGATGTATTAGCTCGTGGCATTCCATCTCCCTTACTCCAAATCACTCAGTGACTCCCAGAATAAAATCGAGATTCCTTAGCAGGCCTCAGAGGCCTTGCACAGTCACATCCCAACTCACTACCTCCAGACATACCAGCCTTCTTTCAGATCTGCAACTTCTCCACATAAAAGAGATGGAAGAGTAAAAATGTCATGATAGAATTTACTCTTTAATTTGAATACTACTTTTTGAGGGGATACAAATAACATTCATGATCTGGGTGGAGGGGGTTGTGGATCATCTGATGTCTGCATTTCGAATGTAAATTTTCGTAACACAGATTTGTTTAATTTGATAGTGTAGTTTATTTTAAGATTCCTGTTTGGCACATGAGAGATAAGTAGATAATGATTTTGGAAGTCATTAGTAAAGACGTTAATCACTGGAAAATCATGGAGCAGAGACCAAGTATCCTGATTCATCTATTACCTTAAACTTCAAACCCTAAGTTTGCAAGAGATCTTAGGTCCTTTCTCCAATATTTAGTAGAAAACTAAGTAAGTTCTTCTGGTGAATGACACCTTGTTTCTAGCTGGTGAGATAACTGCAAAGGAAAATCATAAATACACACACTCACATGAAATTCCTGACTCTGGGATGCGATCCCTTTCATTAGAATACTGTCTGTGACCAGTCATTAAAACTGCCACTACAGGTAAAGTCATAAAATATACTGTAATACTGACTTTCACTCACACACACACAAAATAATAATATATTTCTTTTGTTCAAACAGGTATTTCTTTTCCCTTTTACTTTTTTCTTTGACATACTAATATGTATACTACTGTTAAATACTGCTCTACCTGAGGCCATTGTAGATGAAGAAAAAGGATGAAATATGAGACTCACATTAACATACGTGTGTATGTGTTCTGTCTCTCTTCAGATCCTAATGTTATTTAAAAGTCAGTTATTATGAACGTGGGCATGTATTTCTACAAATGTACAAATCTAATATTTCACAGGAGAGAACCAAGTAGAGAAAACACCTTCCTGTGCTTACAGTTCTAACACAGAAGTCTTTAAACAATCATTAAGCATAAGATGTAAACAGAAGCTTAGTCGTACAACTGCTAACTGTACTTCATTAAAGTTGATGCTACCTGGAGCTCTGACTCCAGCCATTGCATGGAGAATTTGAAAATGGGCAATCAGAGTTGTAGTCCCTTATTTTTAAATGAATTCTCACAAGCATTCAAGAATATCTGTTGAACACGAACCTTGTACAAAGTTCTTTTAGTTGATGAGGTGGTACAAAACTTTACAAAGACCTCTTATCTGTTTTTAAGTTTATGCTGTGTTCTAGAGCAAAGCTTCTCAAATGATTTGTGGTGAAGGACCATTTTAAAATCTTTTTTCGATCTGTTACAAACTCATAGTTTTGTAAAATGCCATGAATTGATTATGCACTTGGATTTTGTGGCAGTGGCAAGTTGCTCTAAAAGTTTCCAGATGTTTACTCTCAATTTTGCTCTTCTCTCATCATTCACAAACAGCTCGTGGGCCAGCATCAGTTTGTGTACCATAAGGCACTACTCAATGAGTTGTCCATGGACCAGCAGCATCAGGGAACCTGTCAGAAATGCAGATTCTTAGGCCCCACCCCAGACCTACCGAATCTGCATCTGCATTTTAATAAGACCCACAGGGGAAAAGCACTGTTCTGCAGGGAAATCAATCAGACGAATGAAAGATTACAATAACATTTAATAATAGCAATAACAGCAAACAGGTTTATAGCCCTTACCGTAAGTATGCATACACTGGTCTAATTATTATCATATATCATCAACTAATCTGATCCTCATAACAAACCTGTGAAGTTAAATGCTTTTATTATGCTCATTTTGCAGGTAAGGACACCAGATAGTAGAGTTTAACCATCTAGTTCAATGTCACACAGCTAGGAAGCAGAATGTAGGAATGAGAATAGCTTCAGGGACATGAGAGAAGTTGAGACTGACTGACAGGGTGCTCAGATGTGGGAAGGATCAACTTTGGACAGGACAGGTATTTGAGCTGGGTCTGGCACATATCTGGCATTCCTAGCATACAGTAGGCACTTAAATGATTTTGGTTGCATTTCGCTGAGTTACATAACTTTTGTCCTTCCCTATTTCCGTAGTTTCAGGGAGGTGGTTTCAATTTAATTACCTGTTCGCATAACTCTACACTTTTTAAGATTCAGCTCAAATTTTTCTTTCTTCTCCTATTTCCCCTGTATCCAACTCTACAGTGAAAGTGTTTGTTTCCTTCCTTGAGCTTCCCTATACTTTGTTCTTTCCTGGCCCATTAACACCTTCTGTCCTGATTAACAATGTGCAGCTAGCCTATGTCCTCAGGCTCACGTAGGGAAGGGACCACATCTATTTACATTTTTACCTTCCTTCTTTCTTTCCTTTCTTTCTTTCTTTTTCTTTCTTTCTTTCTTCCTTCCTTCCTTTCTCCCTTCCTTCCTTCCTTCCTTCCTTCCTTTTTAACATCTTTATTGGAGTATAATTGCTTTACAATGGTGTTAATTTCTACTTTATAACAAAGTGAATCAGTTATACATATACATATGTTCCCATATCTCTTCCCTCTTGCGTCTCCCTCCCTCCCACCCCTCTAGGTGGTCACAAAGCACCGAGCTGATCTCCCTGTGCTATGCGGCTGCTTCCCACTAGCTAGCTATTTTACATTTGGTAGTGTATATATGTCCATGCCACTCTCTCACTTTGTCACAGCTTACCCTTCTTCTTCCCCATATCCTCAAGTCCATTCTCTAGTAGGTCTGTGTCTTTATTCCCGTCTTACCCCTAGGTTCTTCATGACCTTTTTTTTTTTTTTCCCTTAGATTCCATATATATGTGTTAGCATACGGTATTTGTTTTTCTCTTTCTGACCTACTTTACTCTGTATGACAGACTCTAGGTCCATCCACCTCAGTAAAAATAACTCAATTTCATTTCTTTTTATGGCTGAGTAATATTCCATTGTATATATATGGGCCACATCTTCTTTATCCATTCATCTGTTGATGGACACTTAGGTTGCTTCCATGTCCTGGCTATTGTAAATAGAGTTGCAATGAACATTGTGGTACATGACTCTTTTTGAATTATGGTTTTCTCAGGGTATATGCCCAGTAGTGGGATTCCTGGGTCGTATGGTAGTTCTATCTGTAGTTCTTTGAGGAACCTCCATACTGTTCTCCATAGTGGCTGTATCAATTTACATTCCCACCAACAGCGCAAGAGGGTTCCCTTTTCTCCACACCCTCTCCAGCATTTATTGTTTCTAGATTTTTTGATGATGGCCATTCTGACCGGTGTGAGGTGATATCTCATTGTAGTTTTGATTTGCATCTCTCTTCTTCTTGAATCCCAAGTGCCTGGTACCTCAATAAACCTTTGTTAAAATCATATAAAGTTACCAAGAAAATAGATCGTTCAGCTGCAGGTCGAACATTCTTTTAGATATTCACTGCTCTCCATTTTCCTAACACGTTCTGCACCAGAACCTTAACATGAACTGTCAAACCTTAAAATATTAGCAAAATACAACTGTCAGACTTAAAGCACTGCCGCTGAGTTGGCTGATTACACTGACCACATGCCCATACACACGGCGTTTGTGCACAGAAACACACACACACACCTTTTTTCTGCTGGAATCTGGTAGGCACGCACCAAGTTCTACTTTTACCAGTTCTATATCACAAAAACATGCTGGAAAGCACTGAAAAGGGAGAAATATATAAAAATGTAAGTCATCTCCACCCTTCCTTTTGTTGGCATTATAGCTTGTTAGTGCATTTAAAGGACAATGGGTTCATAGATCATTCTTGAATGCTTGGACCTTCAAATTAATATTCTGTAGTCTAAGGATAAAAATCTTAGAAAAGTTCTGGATTGTCAAATGCTATTTTGGGGTTACGTAGTCTTTTCTTAATGTCAGTAGATGTCATTATTTAAATTCAGCCATTTGTTAAACAGTATAATTGCCCATCAATTATATTTTACCACTGTATTTAGACATGTTATACCTCCCCTCTGCTCAAAAATTTTCAAGTCTTAGAAACTACAGGCTGATGAAGATGATCTGAAAAATAATTTTAGTCAGCATAATTCAAAATAATAGAGAGGATCAGAACTTTTACTACCTAGGTAGCTTTTAAATGATAGTCCTTGCTAGATTCTGTTTTACCCAGATAGAAAATTCTGCATTTTATACCTTAAAAAAATGAAACCGTGCCAGCAGAATACTAAATGGATAGATTTTAGTTGGCATTTGCGTGTGTGTGCCCTGGGCAGGCTTAAATGATTAATTAGTCCATAAAATTGAGGACAAAATCCTGAAATGCTTCGTTCAGTTTATTTTATGGCTCCCTTTCCTTGTTCTTAGGTGCACAAATCCTACCCTCATCTGTACTGCACTGCTCATTATTTAACATTTAAGAACTAACTGATGAGTTCCTCATGGCATTGTTACTATCAACTTGAGCTTCTGTGCCAGACATCAATACAAATCACTTGGAGAGTATCTATGTGAATCCTAAACCACTCAATTAGTGATTCTGTTCTAACAGTCCTCCCTTACCTGGACTGCTTAGAAAAAGAAAGAGGAATGAAATGGTAGCCTGCTGGTGTTCCCTTCTATGACTGGGGACAAAGCGTTCCATTGCCTCCGTTTCTCCTTTTGCAAACCTAAAGAATACTTCTCTTATTACCTCGCAAGGGACTGTGGTCTGGATTGATAACATGATGACAACCTTGGATTCTTTAAGTGTCATATGAAGACTTGTTACACAGAATGCTGGCTTGCTGTATGCAGGATAGAACATTCTTTTTAAGCTTTCTTTTTATGGTAATAGGTGGTTGAATTTAAGCAGTTCTAAATTACATTCTTGCTTGACTTATACCTAAATGTCAATTTTCTCTGGATTAAAAAAAGCACTATATGAATTCATGTGACAAAACACACAGACACAACACACACAACCAACTATTAGGAATTTTCTAAGATTTAAGTAACATGGAATTTGATTACACAGTGCATTCTGGGGCTCAGCCACAGCAGGCTACAGATACCAGGCAGGCTGATTACGACTTAAGCATTGTTTCAATGTGATTTTGCAAAGGATTTCATTTAATGCAGATTAGTAAGTTTATTAAGCTGTTGATAATTGAAGCCTCTTAGGTTCAGTAGGTACCATCCAGCGAGGTAGATTAGTAGGGTTTAATTTGTTGCTCTCAAATAGCAAACAAAGACTTAGCAGAATAATTACATCTCCTCTGTGGACTAATAAAAGTCGACATCACATTGGTGCTTTTGGCCATTTCTGCATTTTTGCAGTCTCTTTTAGAGCACTGCCTTTGGAGTTTCCTGCATCTCTCTCAAGTGACACCAAAACCCATCACCTGTGAATTATGTTACTTAGAAATTAAGGTTAGTTACATGAAATGTAAGCCATGAATGGTAAGATTCAAGTTAGAGCAAGTTGTGCTCTCTCTACCTTAAGTCAGAACTTTTCCACTATTTCCTAAAATTTTCTGCCTATCCCCTTGTCCAGATTGTAAGTACCTCAAGGGTGGGGGCCGTGTCTCTCATCTGATTCCTCAGCAATTAGTACCATATCTGGCATATCGAGGCACTCAGTCTGTTTGCCTAAAAAACAATGAATTATCTTAAATAATCCATAGTATGCTCTAAAAATAACATTATCACCAAGTTTTCGAGTTCTAGGAAGTTAGTCTTAGCCAGAGTATAAAGTTGCTGTGTTAGCCAAAAGACTAAGAGTCAACATATGAAAGAGATTGTACGAAAGAGTAAAATGATGATTTATTACCCAATAGATTCTTGGACACACAGAGCATTCAGCCTGTTAGTCGACTAAATAAATTAACTTAGTGTCTTGACATGACCCAGTCCTCACTTTAGTTGATTTGGTTACATGCGTTTGGTGTCATCACAACATGAAGAGACAGAGGCCTCATTCCTCTGGGACTCCTAGGTCTGCCATATTTCTAACAGAGTCACAAACCAGACAGTGAAAAATGCTACACTGGGGGAAGGTGATATAAATAACATTTCTTAACAGGAAATGCCAAAGCTGTTTGGAATGGTTAGAAATAAGTTTCTAGAAATAATCTTGGTATTCTTTCTCTTCCATTCCTGGCTATCAGATTATTAGCAAGACTGCAGGTGTGGAGACTCAGGCCTTAGGAATCACTGCTGGTTTCTGTTTTCTCCATTGGCTTTATAGCTACTTTATTTTTTCAGAATGATACCTGAACTTCAAAGTTAGTGAGACATTTTGAGTATTCTGGAACATAGCACCTTCCTCAAAATTAGTTTTAAACTTAATCCCACTCCTATGTCTCCCACTTCATACGACTGATCATGTGAGGTCTATCTACCTTGACTTACTGGTAAGGTTCTCCCTTGCAAGTGACTTTGCAAGGATGTTTGGCTGCAGGTCATGGCAACTGTTCCCAATGACTTCACAACATCATAAAGGGCAGAGAAGAATGAAACCTGATTCTGGTCCTTCATTTGAGTGAGCGGTGATTTTGTTTTAGACTGGGTACCGTTTAAACCATGGACCCATTCCTCAAGACAACATCCCTAGACATATATGTTCCCTATAACACTTAATATGATAGTAACAAACCTCAAAAGGATAGATATATAAGAGTGCTAAAGCATGGATTATAAAGAAGTGCTCAAACCAGTGTGCTTCCTAGAGATCTCAGTTAGTGCCTGCCTGTCCATACGTAGCCATTTTTATCATGATACCATATCCTCACCTACCCCCCCACCCACCATGGTCATAACTGAATAGACCAGTGGTGGTGCCTGACATCACAGCAAAAAAGTCATAGGCTGGCTGCTACCTTTGACTTATGAAGGACCCCAAAGGGAAGCTGATCAATCATAGTCCTTTTCTTGGAAATCTGAACTTAGAAACTCAGAGAAAATGAAGCCAGGAACCATGGGGAAATAATGCAGAAAAGTCCTGAGGCAGAGAAAGCTCCAACTAGGTAACAACACTTAGGTATAAGTAGAAATTCAGAGAGGGAAACATGTGCATTATCAGAGTACTCCACAGTGCCTGTGCAGTTAGAAGTAGAAACGCTGTGTATGAGAGAGAAACAAGGTAGCCTATGAAAGACAGAGAGATGGGGAGAGTAGTCCTGCTTCCTGATGATTTTCCCATTCCAATTCTAGTCAATTTCTAGGCTCACAATAATTTCTTCTTCCCTAACATGACTTGAGTGATTCTCATTAGAACAGCTAGGAAAGGTAACAATAAAATCTTATGAGCCAAAAGATACCAAAAAACCTTATTTTTTCATAGTTCACAGATCCAGCTCTCAAGTGCTGTATCTCATTTGCTCTACCTGAGCTCCATGGTGGGAGAAGCTGACATTCAGAGAGGGAGATATGACTTGCTCAAGGTCACACCACTAGCAACTAGCAAAGGCAGAACTAAAGCCAGCTCTTCTGATCCAGACAACTGTGCAATCCAGTCCCATCACACTACCCCCTCCACATGGAAGGCAGAGTCAGCTGGCATCTAAAACAGAGTATTTTCATCTCTGAAAAGGGGCTGATTTGTAGGACAAGTAGAGAGAGGCTAACACATTCTGCTTCTATCAAGGACAAAATTCTAGTTGTTATTTTGCTTTTGGAAACAGTTACAGTGTTAGCTCTGACAACCATGAGTCTTGGATGTCCCAACATTTCCCTTAATGGGATTCAGCTAAAGGAACTTAATGGGTGGATCAAAATGTGCCTTCGGTATTTTAAACAAAAATAAAAGACACATTTCTCATTTTCACCAAGAACTTTATTGAACAACGTATTCACCCTTTTGTTCCACTACCTTCTGCCATTTTTCAGGCAATTTCATAATTCCATCTTCCCAAAACTTTTTATCTTTTTGAGCAAAGAACTGTTCCAGGTGCCTTTTACAGTCTTCCTGGGAATTGAAATTTTTTCCATTAAGATAATTTTGTAAAGACCGAAATAAATGGAAATCCGAAGGTGCAATGTCTGGTGAATACAGCGGATGAATCAGAACTTCTCAGCCAAGCTGTAACAGTTTTTGCCTGGTCATCAAAGAAACATGCAGTCTTGCGTTATCCTGATGGAAGATTATGCGTTTTCTATTGACTAATTCTGGACATTTTTCGTTGAGTGCTGCTTTCAGTTGGTCTAATTGGGAGCAGTACTTGTTCAAATTAATTGTTTGGTTTTCTGGAAGGAGCTCATAATATAGGACTCCCTTCCAATCCCACCATATACAAAACATCACCTTCTTTGGATGAAGACCGGCCTTTGGTGTGGTTGGTGGTGCTTCATTTCGCTTGCCCACAATCTCTTCTGTTCCACATTATTGTACAGTATCCACTTCTCATTGCCTGTCACAATTTGTTTTAAAAATGGAACATTTTCACTACATGTAAGTAGAGAATTGCATGTGGAAATACAGTCAAGAGGGTTTTTTTTTTGCTTATATGGAACCCAAACATCAAAGCGATTCACATAACCAAGCTGGGGCAAATGATTTTCAACACTTGATTTGGACATTTTGAGTATGTCGTCTATCTCCCGCGTAGTATAACGTTGACTGAGCTCAATTAATGTCTTAATTTGATCACTGTCAACTTCAACTGATCTACCCAACTGTGGCGGTTCATCCAGCGAGAAATTTCCAGCACGAAACTTCGCAAACCACTTTTGACGTGTTTGATCAGTCACAGCACCTTCTCCATATACTGCACAAATCTTTTTTTTGCGTTTCAGCTGCGTTTTTGCCTTTCTTGAAATAATAGAGAATAGGCCAAAAATGTTGTTTTTCTTTCATCTTCAATATTAAAATGGTTACATAAAAATTCACCAATTTTGATGTCTTTTTTAAAATGCACGCTGATATGACAGCTGTCACATACAAACTAACAAAATTGCTTCGAATGAAGTTAAAGATAACTAAGTGCTACTAAAGCCATCTTATGGAAAAAAACCAACGAACCTTTTGGCCAACCCAATAATTTTCGGCATTTGGGTAGTTGTTTTCTTGGCTATATTGAAAAACATATTTTGGGGATCTTAAGAAATCTAGGGACATGTATTTACAGTGAGATTCATCCCCTTTCAGTCTCCATCCTTTGCTGTTGTTCATAATGAAGAGCTTCCTAGGGTGTTTTCCTGTATTAGGGGTGGTTTACAATGATCACTTGCAGGGACAATGCCCACATGCAAACTCTTTAATTTGCTTTTTTACAACTTATTTTATACATTCTTTCTGTCTTACAAAAGTTGTGCTAATTCACTGAGGGTCCTTTGGAAAACAGTTACACAAAGAGAAGAAAATATACTGTTACCTCTAATCTTGACTCCCACCCACAGAGAACTCTGATAACATGTTGGCATATGTTCTTGGTGGAAAAGTGTAGGATACCCCAGAAGCCTACAAGGCAAATGTCTGATTTCTCCCTGGGATACAGTGACCTGGTGAAAGCATGCAGAACTGAATTAACCATTCATCTGAGAATGTGCTGACCAGGCATGTGAGGGCAGAACTAGTGATGGCCCCAGCATGGGGCAGAGTGTGCAAGTGGCATGCAGCAAAGGTGCTCCTTATTACAGGAGAGATGTGGCATTTTATACAAATACCCCAAATAGTTCCTGTATACAGAGGACATAGCTATGCCTTTGTTTTTGCAATATCCTAAATATGCCTGATTTATGCCCCTGCTTCACAGAGCTGGGGGACATGTATTTTGCTAATTTAAGTGATGAAAAAAACTAGGATAATCTTGGAGATAATTATAAGCATTCTGATGTATTAGAAAACAAGTTTAAGAATCAATGAAGTGGAACTCCTGCTAAAAATTATTCCAGGAGTTTGTGAAAAATGTACATTATGGTCCCTTGTTCATAGATTATGCATCTGTAGGTGACAGTGGGTCTCCAGCATCCCAATTTTTAAATAATAACCACAGTTAATTCCGTGAACTACTGTCTGAGCAACACTAAGATTTCCTCTCGGCCACTGGCTGGAATCTGAGTTTCTCAAAGTCGGCTATTTATGTTTATTTGCAAGATGCCAAACCCACTGCCACTGCCTTGGTTAAGTCCTCTCTCTCACTCCAACACCATTACTCTAGGTTTCCTAACAGGCCTCTCTGTTCCCCACTCCCTCACCCTCTTCCATCCTTCACAGTGCCATAAGAAATATCTTCTTAAACCAGAATTCTTTAACCTCAGTACTGTTGACACATGGGGCTTAATAATTCTTTGCTGGGTGTGGGTACTGTCCTGTCCTTGTAGGATGTTTAGCAACATCTATGGGCTGTACTCACTAGAAACCAGTAACATCCCCATCCCTGGTTGTAACAACCAAAATTGTCTCCAGTCATTGCCAAATATCCCTTTGGGGAAAAACAGACCGTGGTTGAAAACCACTGCTCTTAAACCTTAGGTCTCTTCTTCTATTGTCTAAATGTTTTACCATGGCATTCAAATACCTATGTGATCTGCCTCCAAAACATGTTTCCAGCCGTGCCTACTGCTAAACTACTCAATGATCCTTGCTCTCCACCAAACTAGGCCATTCTAGTTTACCCGATATCAAGAACCATTGATATTCACAACTCTGTACATTAGCTTCTGCTTTTTCTCAAGCCTTAAGCATCCTTTTCTTTTTTTGCTTGCTTTCCCAGGAAAACCTGACATCTTCAAAGCTTAGCTCAAAATCCACCTTCTCCAAAGTTTTCTTGATTTTCCTAATTATCTCCACTCCTTCCTTGTGTGTACTAGTTTTTTTTTTTTTTTTGCCTCTATCTAGAGCTTATTTATTCAGACTTGTCCCACAGCCAATTTTTTGCCCATCTCTTCCCCTCTCAATTGCAAAGACCAGAATGTATTTCTTCCCAAGTCATAAGCACTGAGCATAGGGAAAGCACAAGTTGGCCCTTAATAACTGCACAAATGAATAAAAGTGACATTTAAAGCACACCACAGAGAATAAAAGTTTTTTAATCTATATGTTATAACTGACTCACCAAGAATGATGGAAACAAAATTAAATGTGTGTGCTATAGGCCTACAGCATTACATTTTTAGTCAAGATATTATCCATCAACATTTTAGAATATTTAATTTGCAGTAAGCCCTTAACTAAAGTTAAAATCAGTAAGAAAAAGTAACCAAACTACTCATAAGCAGCCCAAAATTAAACAAAACCAGTCCCAGACAAACCCATGAGCAATGCTCACTTTAGTGTTTTCCTGCTTTTAATAGATATAAATTATACCTCAAATCACCTTTGAAAAGCACTGATTCAGTAGGTGCTACGTTAGCATCTTTGGTAGAATTATTACAAAGGGAACTCCCAAGAAGTTCTAGGTTTTAGGAATTACTCTATTAATGGATTAACAATCACAGTAATTTACAACAATTAGCTTGTCTCCATTCTCCCCTCATTGCCCTGTGTCCTTACTTTATGTTGTATAACAAATACATCTAGTTGATCCTAAACACCCAATCTCAGCCCAGATCTAAAGTGCCTATTTTGACCACCTTAGCTACCCTGAACTCAGAAGGAGGAGATGGGGACAACAGCTCAAGGGTGAAATGAGGACTACTGAGGAAGATGGTGGTGGTGGAGGTCCTTTGAGAGTTTTTCTTTTTACCTGTAAGGTGTCTTTATTTATCACTAATAACTGGGAGAAGACAAAACCAAAACAAAGTTTTAAAGGAGAGTCATTCTTCTAAATGGAAATCTGTAACTGCATTCTGCCTAAGTTTACCAATATATACTACTAACTCCTAAGCCATTTGGAGTTCTTTCATATCACCTATGCCCAACTGATCGGGCTCCTGCTTAGAAAGAAAGGCTTCTGAGGATATGAATTCAGGTGACTTAGTTTACATTGTTCCAGGTCTTATTAAGTCCAAATTGTGTCACATCTATACACAGTCTTCCTCCTAATTTCAATGTTGACGTTACAAAAGGAAAATTGAAGATTATTTAAGTGTTGGGAAGATCTTCAAAGAGCTAATTATTCACTGTCTACACTGTTACTCATCTAAAGTGCTAATAAAACTTAGTGGGAATCAATATAAGGAATATAAACATAAAAATGCTTTCTCTTCCATTTTTAGAGCATTTTAGAATATACAGTGATACAAATCTAACAGGTATAATTTTATACTATAATATTCATGTCAGTATAAATGCCTTCTTTTTATGAATTATTACAGAAGAGAGTTTCCCTGAATATCTGAAATGACAAGAATAAACTTCTGGCAGGAAACTATAAGTTTCCCATTTCAGTAGTTATAATTCTTCTCATTTACGTTACATGTGGGTGAGCGAGGCAGCTCATACAAATCTCATATTTTATTGATATCTGGTTTTCTGTGTGTTTCAACATCTGTTTTTCAACTATCAATCCATTTATTCCTTACCACCAGACACTGGTTTCCTCCATTATATCTACGTACATAAACACAACATATTTAACTCTCATATGCAAGAAGACTTACATTTGGGCAGAAGCACAGATATTGTAAAGGTCTATAAAGTACCGTGTTCCTTTCCCATAACCATTATATGATGAAAAATAATGTCAACAACTGTGCAACTGCAGTATGAGAAGTGTGAATGCCCTAACTGGTCAACTGGACCAGAATGATGAGTTGTTATTTTTTTTTAAACCAATGTCACTTCTAATCTATTACAATGGTAATCAACAGCCAAGCAGCCTATTTCCCACGGATATCTTCAAAGCTCTACAGATTGCCATTTGAACCATTCTTTAATTGCATCTGGCACAGATTGTAGCATGCTCCATAGAACCAAGAAGGCATATTATTAAGATTTGGCTTTCCCCAAATCACTATAATGATGAGGCTTTATATCACTAAAGGAAGCTTAGCTTCAATCTTTACTATGAACTATTATAACCACTTAGCACATAGTAGTTGCCTGAAAACTTGAATTTTTATAACAATATTTTCATTTTTAAAAATTTCTTATTGGGCTAATAGGAGTTAAGAGAGTACGTTTTGCTTTTGTGTGTGTGTGTGTGTGTGTGTGTGTGCGGTTTATCCAATCTTAGATGTAAAATTTTCTGGATAATTAAGATAAAACTAGAAATAACCAGATAGTATATATTCTCCAAAATTTTGCTCAGAAAATTTCTGATTAGGAGATTTTATTTTTGAATTTATTTTGCCATTGACAAATACATGTTTTGCTTTCAACTTCTGCTTATTGTCTTACCTCCACTGTTAATGTACATTACATACCATTTTAAACAATTTCTGTGATAATTGGAAGGGCTGGATGTACCTTACCCTCCCCTTCTGAGGTTGTGACAATCCACTAATATTTTTGTCTAGCTACTTTGGCTCAGCAGACACACTGACTTGACTCCTGGGCCTAGGATGAGAAGAGGAAGGAGATATGGTTCCCTTGTGCTGACCTTTGCTTAAGTTAAGGAGTGATGATGTCTGTTTTGGAACGGGAAGAGACTGATCAAACATGGAAGATTGAATATATGCAGTTTTCCTGGTTCTTCTTAAATATTCTCCTACAATGACAGTAAAGGAACAACAACAAAGGCATAGTCTATGAGGACAGGAGCATGGAGAAGGAACTGGGAACACATGAACGATGTCAACAACATTTTTGGAAGCTTCAAAGTAGATGAGTGATAACTGATTTAGCTGACGAGGGACTCTTCCAAGCTAAGGGACTGGAAAGGGTGGCATAAGCCAACAACAAAGAAGCTGATTCACCCTGCTGAACCTCAAACAGGCTTAGAAATAGAGACATTGGGGTATTTTTGAAGGCTGGGATGTGGGTGGGGTTGTGAGGCCAAGCCCACAGGGATAATTGGTTGAAAATATTTAAAAGAAGGAGCCAAATTTCCTCCTCCACTCCACAGAGCCACGAAACTGCCCCTGTCCCACCCAGGCAGAAGACCAGGGGTATATCTTTTGAGAAGTTGAACCTCAGAGGATTGGGTTCTGGGACACAGCTGAAACAAGGCATGAGGCACCAGATTGAAAACAAAAATATTGAGTGAAAGTCTACAGACAGACCAGTGAGATCCCAGAAGTTCCTTACCTCTCTCAGCTACACACGGGCAGACTGGCTGAATATCCTCACCACCCTCCCTGATCACTCTTACTCCATTCTGTACCCACTTTTAGGCAGGACATTGGAGGACTTTCCTTTGGAAATACTAAAGAGCACCAAACAGAGCCCTAATAATCTTGATTTTGGGGGGTCTCTCCCAACAAAATATTGGGTACCCACTGAAAAGGCCATCAGTCAAAAAAATCCCACCTCAGTACAAATAATTTCCAATTTGCATTTTAGTGCCTCAGTGTTAAATATAATAACAGCAAAGGGTTACCAGGACTTGAAGAAAGCCTCTAATATGAAAGACAGAGACCATCAAAATCAACAAAGGAAACAGTGCTGAGAACAAGGGGAATGGGTATAAACAATAGTCTCAGAGAGATAAAGAAGCCCCATACATGAAAGGAGAGAGATGATAACAAAGGGCATTTCAAAAACATCAAGGGATTATTAGAAGCTAAAGATACGACAAAAAACCTTAAAAAAAAAACCTAAATAGAAGTGCTGGAAGATAAAGGTAAGGTTATTTCTTAGTAAACAGAACAAGAGGAAACAGGAGAAAAAAATAAGAAGATCAGAGAATCAGTAGTGAAGGTTTGCAGAAAAAATAGAGAACACTAAAGGAGAAAATTATCAAAAATCAATAAAAGAAAAGCTTCCAGAATTGCAGAACATAAATTTCCGAACTGAAGGAGCCACTGTGAATGAAGATGGACCTACACCACAGTATAACACCGTAGAATTTCCAAACACTGAGAAAAAGAGAAGGTTCTATAAGCCTCCTGACAGGGGAAAGTGGGTTTCATAAATAAGATCAAGAGTCTGAAATCTAGAAAGTGGTGGGAGTTACCTCAAAATGGTGAGTGAAAGTAATTCTTAATCAAGTGTAAGAATAGAATAAAGGAATTTTAGGATCTAAACTATCTCAAAATTTAACCTGCTCTGTACCCTTTCTTAGAAAGCTACTGGAAAGTATGCTCCATAAATATGAGGAAACATGGTATGAAAGAAACAGGGGACCAAACATGGGATAGGAGCAGAGTGAAGTGAGAGGAGGACGGAAAAATCAAGGGCCAGGTTGAAAAGACAGCTACACAGCACATACAGGACCAACCATTCCAGACTAGGGCAGAAGGACAGATGGGGAAAACTGGATCCAGACATTTTACAAAGCTGCTGAGGGTACTGGAAAACCTGGCTAGAAGTACAAAGAAAATCATGCATATGAAAACAACAACAACAAAAACAAACAAACACAGATAACCTTAAATACTGTTCAGGAAACGAGGTTTAATAATCTTGCTTGTCTCGGCAGTGAACAAAGTTTGCATATTCATAAAAAACACTGAATATGGATTGTAAAAAAATTTATCAGTGGTCTTTTGGGAGTAAGGGGGAAGAGGAAGTGTATGTTGGGGAAGGAGAGTAAAATAGCTAAATCCTATCTTTCAGGGTAAAAATATCTACTATGAAAAATAAAAAATGTAGACATATAAGCATGTTATTTACAAACAAAGATAAATATCAGGAAAAGACGCTAAAAGAGTGAAAAGTGAATGGGAAGCACAAATGTGGAGTGGGAAAGGGACTCAGTTTTGGGGTTAAAGATCTTGTAGCTCTATTTTATTTTTTAAGCTATGTAATAAAATTATGTAATAAGAATTAAATGAACAACTACAACAAAACTTGAGTAGGAGGTTGGATTGTTAGTTATCCTTCCAGCTCCCCCAGGGTCATTATTAAAACAAACCTGTATTATCTATTACAAGCCCCTGTGTTAGGCAGTCTCTTAGGCACTATTTCATTCAATGCTAATGACAATTCCATGAGGCAGGCATTTTTGTCCCCACATCCCAGATAAGAGAACTCAGGCTGAGTTCCAAAGGCTTGTCCAAGGTCAGAGGGCTAGCCAAGTCACACCCTACCATAAGCCTTTTTCACCCTGAGTTCCATGCTCTCATCATATTCTGAAGTTACATTTAATTATATATGGAAGCTTGATTCTAAGAAATTGTTATGGACTGCATGTTTCTTCTAGCCTTCATAGTGTTTCATAATAAAGTGGACATCTAGATGATAACTTTAATCCTTCTTTGGGGGAATTTATTTATAAAGGAAGAGGGAAAAAAAAAGCAAGATGTGAGAGGATTCTTTATTTTCAGAATGTATTATCCACACTATTTTAACATCTTGTGCCTTAAACTTTTGAAAGACTATATTTAGAAATTAATTTTTCATGGGAGAAGTTACTTTTTTAGCCAACAGGGTAGTATACACTATAAAAAGTAAAATGAATTAATAATACTTAATAACTTTCAGAGAAAGAAGCCACTTATTGTCAGACATTAAGCTAGGCATCTATAAATTGGTGGAAATACCTAGAAATAGGGTAATTTGCTTTCCTTCCTTTACATTAATGGGGTCAGACCTTGAATTCTGAGATTAAAGATAAAGCCAATTTCTGATATTTGATTAATTTCTGGGGAACAGTCTTAGCTATTACTGAGATTGTGCCACTTTTTATTTTTTAAATAATTATCTTCAAAGAAATTCTATGGTTCAATTCAATTCTGGTTACTTCAATCCTTTATGCTTTTGAAATGAAAAAAAAATCCCAAATTAATACACTGTTCCTTCTTCTTTAGATTCAAGCTTTGTATTGGCCTATTTGGCCTCAAAAAAGGGATAAAAAAATTAGCCTATCTGTAAACATTTATGAAAAACTATCATGTTCATGGATGCGAATCTATTCAAGGGATCTATTAAACTTAGAGAATCTATTTCTGCATGTAGGTCAAGGGTTTCCAATTAAAGAGATTCTTCTAACTCTTAGTCAATACGAAGATATAAGTGGTTAAAACTGGTAATTGTCATTCCAACCATAGTGTGTGGTGGAACAGAAAAAGGAGACAAGGGAACCCTCCTACACTGTTAGTGGGAATGTGAATTTGTGCAGCCACTATGGAAAACAGTATGGAGGTTCCTCAAAAAACTAAAAATAGAGTTGCCATTGGATCCAGCAATCCCACTCCTGGCATATATCCAGAAAAAAACTATAATTCAAAAAAGATACACACACCCCTATGTTCACAGCAGCACTATTTACAATAGCCAAGACATGGAAACAACCTAAATGTCCACTGACAGATGAATGAATAAAGAAGATGTGGTACATATATACAATGGACTATTACTAAGCTATTAAAAGAATGAAATAATGCCATTTACAGCAACACAGGTGAACCTAGAGATTATCATAATAAGCGAAGTAAGTCAGAAAGAGAAAGACAAATACCATATGATATCACTTATATGTGGAATCTAAAATACAATACAAATGAACATATCTATGAAACAGAAACAGACTCACAGATATAGAGAACAGACTTGTGGTTGCCAAGGCGGAGAGGGGTGGGGGAGGGAAGGATTGGCAGTTTGGAATTAGCAGATGCAAACTATTATATATAGGATGGTTAAACAACAAGGTCCTACTTTATAGCATAGGGAACTATATTCAATGTTCCATGATAAACCACAATGGAAAAGAATATGAAAACGAATATATACGTGTATAACTGAATCACTTTGCTGTACAGAAGAAATTAACACATTGTAAATCAACTATACTTCAATAAAATTTGAAAAAAAGAAAATAACTCAAACAACAAAAAAGAATACTATAGTTTTCTTGTTCTGATGTTACCTTCACATACCTAGAAAAGTCACTTAATTACATGACCATATATGTCAATAAATAAAATTGAGAAAATACCACCCACTGCAACTACTTACAAGGTTATTAATATGCGGCAACATGAGATGGCATTTTAAACAAACACAAGGCACCATCTCTGCACAACCTATTCTGAAAAAGAGGCAACACTGATGATCTATTTCCCCAAGGACAGTCTCCTGTACCAGATCGCTATTACAATATATTGATGCAGATATTGCCTGGGATAGCAGTAACACATTGGCTAATGAAACTACTCCCCATAGGTCCTCCAAATTGGAAGGGCTGCATAACCATACTGTCGATATTTGCTTGGTGAAGTCACTTAGACCATACCAGCGGCTTGGGTCAAAGAGCTGGCTTTGTGACAAGCAACCTTGGTCAACTTTCCTAGCCCAAATTTTCTCATCCATAAAAAGAGATCCCTGTTTGCATCACAAGGTTTTTGTTAGGGTCAAATTAATAAAGAATGTGAATGTGTCCTGTACAGGAAGCTCTTTTATAAATGGTAAGGTACCAGAGAAATATAAGTTATAATGATATGACTAATACAAATAATAATAGCACAGCATAAATATCAAGATGCCCCATGGTGACCACCAGCAGCTTATGGTATATTATGGATATTTTCAGTTGTACCTTGATAACTTTGGGATTAAAAGTACACCCCTTAGACGTGGAACAGTTAGGGCCCTATAATTATTTACTGAAAAGGGAAAAGTAATTCATGTAGCTGGAGTCACATTACTGTGCTAGCAAAGCCACCAGCACCACCCCAAATCCCACATGTGGTCAGATTAAAGGGCTAATGGTAATTAAAGACTGACACACAGTGAATAAGATTAATATTAGAAAAGGATTACATCAAAAAAGATTTACATCAAAGGATTCTTTCTTTTTTCTCCCAGAAAGGCCTGGGATAGGAAAGAATTCTTATGCAAAGCATTCTAAGCCTCTCAGTTATTTTAAAAGAAGCTGAAAAATATGACAAGGTAAGCACAATTTTTCTTCTACTGGAAAATACCAGAAGTTATAATGTGTGTAAGGCTTTATCTCACATATAGGAAATAGCACTATATTGGAGGGAAAACTGGGTCATGGCTAAGAACTTGGGAATCTTGTTTCGAACAGGTAGAGGACAACACATACAGCAGACAGAATGAAAAAGTGTTCATAAGCCATCCCACCAAATTTCAACACTGATATGTACTCCTTGTTGAGCTACAAAGATGTAAGTTTTCTTGTATGGTATCATGTGCAAATGAAGTGGATGCATGTCTATGTTTGCAGGTTAACAGTCATCCAACTATGATGTATAGCTTTAGAATACACACACACGTCAATCAGGAATATCCAAAACCAAAATAAAAAAGATATGCAGAAAATTACCAAAGAAAAAGTCTACTTTGCTTTACAGTAGCTTAAAAGTTGGGAAGTAACTTCATGATAGATAAGCACAGGTCTCTAATTTAAAAGTGAGGAAAGAGTGGTTCTTCAGAAGCACAGCACCAGAATGGGAAAGGAGTTTAGAGACCAAGGAGCTTGGTAAGCTGCAGGGGCCCGGGATTTTCCTTCCAGAGTTGTTTTGAGGCTCAGACGCCATGTATGTGAAGACACTTTGGTAACTGTTACACAAACAAACAAAAGGGAACATTTTCAGTGGCGCTGTCCAGTGACACTGTCAGCTAGGAGCAGTCAAGCTTAGGACCCAGCTGAGTTTTGCCCTGAGCTATGGGGTGAATGGATACCTGGGCAAGGGGGACCACGGGACACCAGCTGGGCTTCCTGGGACTGAACCACTTTGGTTTGCTATATTCAGTGTTTGCAACTCATGGAATATCTCTCTATAAATCAAGGTCTGTGCCTTTGGTACAAGAGCCAGGGATACTGTCATCACTTTTCATCCATTTATTTATTCAACAAATGTTCTTTGTGCATCTACCATGTACCACACACCATTTCAGGAACTTGGTTAAATAGTATTGACCAAGAAAACGTTGAACATGAGAATAAAATACAAGGTTAGGTGCACTTGAGAATTCTGTAAAGAATAGAAAATGTGGTATTAGGTCTCTACAGGGCCCTGACCTATTATCTGTTTGGGCCATCATATAGAATTGTGATAACATTACTAACATTTAAATAAGAGTACTTGACATTTTGCTACATAAATGTTAGTAACATCATGTCAATACTACTTCCTAAAATAGACCTTCTTGAGGGTCTATATCTTCAAGAAGCTTACATCTCAGGGCTACACTGGTTTAACAGGACCCATGAGAATCCTAAATGAGAAAAAGAGCACAAGTTTTAGAGTCGCAGACAACATCGACTTGAGTGCTGCCTCTACTGGGTGCTAGGGCCAGGCCTTGGGGAAAGCCTTATCTTTTCAGAGCCTTTATTTCCTCCTGAGTCCAGGGAAGATGATAAGAGTCCCCAGCTCTAAGGTGAACTGAACATCAGATGAGATATTAAAGTGTCAGGTGCTATATAAACATTAGTAGTACTATGACAATTCTGTATGCCAGTCCAAACACAGGCAGATCTGAGCTTTGCAGAGATCCAGGGCTGCATTTTCTTCTTTATGGAATTCTGAAGTGTACACCACCTTGAATTGTGTTCCTATGTTTTGTTTTTGTTTTTGTTTCTGTTTTTGTTTTTTGCGGTACGCGGGCCTCTCACTGTTGTGGCCCCTCCCGTTGCGGAGCACAGGCTCCGGACGCGCAGGCTCAGCGGCCATGGCTCACGGGCCCAGCCGCTCCGCGGCATGTGGGATCCTCCCAGACCAGGGCACGAACCCATGTCCCCTACATCGGCAGGTGGACTCTCAACCATTGCGCCACCAGGGGAGCCCTGTTCCTATGTTTAATGCTTATTAACTCTGCAAAAGCTTTTTAAAATCCATAATATTTTCTACAACTGGGCAGGACCACCTGGCCCACTCTGAATAGGCCCCTCTATCTACTAAATAGCTTATGTGCCACGGAAAATCTAGAGGAACATATTAACTGCCCAAGCTACTTGAAATGAAACTACATAATTAATATCTGGATGGAATTCTAATTTTTCTTCTCCTTCACATCTGATATTTTAATTAGAATGATCTAATACTACAAACATATCAGTTAGAGATGACTTATGATAACTCCCAGTGTTTATATAGACAAATGGATTACAGAAAATTCCCTGAATTTTTAAGGCAATTTTCTACTGAATATTATATATGTATTATATACATGTTGTATATATCATACATATGACATGTATATGTATTTTTATATAATATATGTGTTATATATATTCTAATATATATTTTATATATATTTTAAAGACACTATTTGTGGATAAAATATGTCTAGGATAGTTTCAAAATAATATTAGGAAGGGAGAAAGTGGGTGGTGGAGTCACTGAAGCAAGATTGGCCATGAATTGGTAAGACTGAAGCTGGGTGATGGATAAATAGGGGCTTATTGAATATAGTATAATCCTTTCTATACTTCTGTGTATGTTTAAATTGTGCTAACCTCTACATTTTTAGGAAAAACTCACCATTTTCAATGAATTTACCACACTACAAGCTATTTTGGGGGAATCTGCACTGAGGATATATTTTAAAGATAGAGAAGAAACTTAGAAAGTTAAATAATATTTATACCTTACAAAAAGAGACAGACCATACATAGACTAGCCCTCAAAATGCCCCAGAAACTAAAAGGGATAATCTTATAAGAAACACATCTGGAAGTGATAGCAAATTTGAGTAGAGACAGCAAAAGTATTAGATAACCCTAAATTAAGAATGAGGGGATTATCCGGAGAGTGGCTCTGGTGAAATTTCATCACATAGGGAAAACATCCCCTCTTATAAAATGCATTACTGGTCAAATGGGTCAGACAGCAGGTGGCCTAAATGATCAAAAAGAAACTAAAACAATTATAATTGATGAGTCACAAGAAAGATAATTAGAAATTAAGAATACTTTTGGAGAGAAAGATGAGATGAAGGTCAATACCTATAAAAAGAGATAAAGATTAGAACAGCAGCATTTCATAAAAAGGTTTAGGGTTCAAAAAGTACAAACTTCCAGTTATAAGACAATTAAATACTATGGATGTAATATACAACAAGATGACTATAGCTAACTCACCTCTATGATACATAAGAAAGTTTTTATCCTGAATTCTAAGAGTTCTCATCCCAGAGAAAAGTTTTTTCCTTTCTTCCTTTTCTTTTCTTTTTATTGTAACTTTATCAGAAGATGGATGCTAGCTGAACCTATTGTGGTTATCATTTCATAATATATGTAAATCAAACCATTATGCTGTATGCCTTAAATTTATACTGTGATGTATGTCAATCGGTTATTTCTCAATAAAACTGGAAAAAAAGATATAGTTAAGAAAAAAGGTTTAGGGTGTTATCTTTCGTTTTGTGCTAACCTCTATACTTTTGGGAAAAACTCCGCATTTTCAATGAATTTACCACACTACAATGTTTTTGCCGTGTAAGGTGTCTGCACAGTGGCAAATTTTAGGGATGTGTACTTCTATCTGCTTGTCATGCCTTGCTGGAGTAGGCTACACAGGATAGTTCTATAGCCTAGTGGAAAGTGGTAATTTAATCTTACAAATTTATTTAGCTAAATTGATCACTCAAAGGCTAAAACCCTTCACAATATACCAGGGTCTGGATGAATTTCCTACTTCAGCTACACATACTGATTACGCTAATTAGATAGCTGCCGTAGCTTCAATTTCTTTTATAAGATACAGTCACAGAAAATAAAGAACCAGATGCTAGAAGACAAAAGGACTCAAAAGTGAATGTACATGAATTATTACACAAAAAGTACTAATTGATTTGTGAATGGATAGAGACAATGAGTACTTTCAATAATAAAAAACAAAAAAACCCCCACAGAGCTGTTTAATCACTACTGATGTTCATTGTGCAGTAAGATATTTGAACATTTATTAATAAAAGCCTAACATGTTCATTGTATGTCATTCTTGGGTTGAATTAGGCAGATTTTAATTAAAAGATTACCACTAACAAACAACAATGATGAGATTTGTAGGGACTAATGCCTAAATCAGAAGATTTATGTTTTATTAAAACCAATTCCTCTAGCTTACAATAGTACTCTACGTGCCAGGGCAGTGTAAAGAACTTCCTAACACCAAAGAGCATTTTAGAGCTAAGCAGGCCTTCTAATTTTTTTTGACAGGTGAGAAAACTGAGGTGCACAAGGGAGAGGGTCTAGTTCCAAACCTGATATCCATTGAATTTTTTTTTAACAATTCCTTATGAAGGTCTTTGATTATATTGGACATTTGCTCCAGAAAGCTCCAGCAAGTCTTGGGGTTAAAAGCTCCAAAAAGTCTAGGCTGAGTTTTGAAGAGGAAATTATTTTCCCAGAGGTAAATTCCTAGAAAAGTTAGATAATCTGTAGGTAAATGTCTCCAAATAGGAGAAGGAACTGATTATATTTAGTGAAGGGAAGACTCAGAGTATGTTAATGGTTTGTAAAATTAAACAATGGCTTCTAAAGACAATTCTCTTTATTACTGTGTACCAGCTCACTGGCCATTAATAGCATCTCTTATGAAGGTCAAGGAGAGTCAGATCAATTACAGCAAGGCTGAAGCTGTCTAGGTAGTTGTCATTAAACCAGAGATAATTCAAGACAAAATAAAGCACCACTCCAATTTCTGGAGCTTTTCTAGCTCTGGGGATACCCCTCTTGAATAAGATCCTTGACAAGTGCTACGAATTGAGCAACTCATTAGAACAGTCTTTATTTTGGTATTGAAGGAACCCGAATTCTCACTCAACAGCTCCCAGTAAGTTTAAAAGTAAATGTTTTTGAAAGATTTACTTGTTTTTTCCTCTACTTCTACCAATTTGAAAGCAGCCTGAGAAGAACAGAAGCTTCTGAGAATTTGGACTGACTTACTAGGAATGAAGGTGGTCCAAATGTCTTTGGGAAAAGTGTGCCTAACTGGCAAGCTTGTTACCAATATGCAGCTTGGACAATAGAAATAAATGCACTATCCTCTGCAGGAAACAGAGAAAGGAACAGAGCCAAGGCCAGTGCCTGTGTAAAGTGTTCAGAGAACCTGAAATTTGATGCTTCCAGAGAAAGGAGCAGGGCAGGGAAGACAAGAGCAAAGACAGAGACATCAGTGGTACTGGAACGGAAAGCAATAGGGCAACCAAAATTGAAAGAGGGAAAGAAAAAGGGAAAGAAAGATTTAATTTTAAAGCATAATACAAACTACCATCACTGAGTGTAAACCTGTTACCACATTTTGTTGTAGCCTTAAAAGATGACTTGTCATTCCTGGAGGTAATCTTACAGTTACTGTTTATTTATTAAAACAGGGTCTCTCAGGCAATCTGATCAGATTCTTCAACAGATCCTCATTGCCTACGGATTTGTGTCCAAACTTCTTATCATCTGAGCTCTCTTCCATCTCTTTCCTTCCTCACCTTCCACTCGGTCTCCACTTCACACCTCACACTTGAGCCACAGAACCACTTCCAAAACCCTAAACTGCTTATATTGGTTCATGTTCCTTGGTTTTTCTTGTATTGTTTGCTGTGCCCAAACTGCTTTTTGTCCCTTCCCCTGCCCCCTTATGAAACTACTGTCTTGCAAAACTCAACTATGCTATACAGTAGGTCCTTGTTGCTAACAACCTAGTTGGGAAAAAAATTTGTAAAAGAATAGATACATGTATATATGTAACTGAATCACTTTGTTGTACACCTGAAACTAACACAACATTGTTAATCAACTATACTCCAATATAAAATAAAAAGTTTAAAAAAACTCAGCTAAATCATTATCTCATCTATGAAGATTTTCCTTACCTATACCTCAGGGAGAACTGATCACACACTCTTTTGTGCCCCAATGCACCCTATAGATGCTTAGACCATAGTAATGATTCCACTTTATGGCATTTGCTTAATTGTGTGTTTATATCTACAAGACTGTGAACTTCTCTGGGTTAGGAACCCTCTTTGCTTTATCACTGTAGAAATAGTTCTTAGCATCCTGTTTGCATATAGATAAGTCACTTAATGTTTGAAGAATATATGAATGAATGGATCAATGAACCAATCATTGGATAAATGTATACTTGAAGAGACTGGTTTTAATTATACTACTGCAGCATGAAAATTGCTTTAAAATGTCTGCAAAGAATATAAAAACTAGTGCTGAATAAACTCTCATTATCCTTTTTTCTTGGACAGAAGAAATATTTCAGAGAATCTCAGGGGTAGAAGGACCCTTAATAAATTCATCAAAAAAGAAAAAATCCAGTTCCAATATGGAAATCATAACTTTAATGATATAGATAAAATCAAACTTATTGGAGGTCAAGAAATAAATTTCTAGAAAATCAAATGATATAAGGTACAAGCATGGGTCATGGTTCAAAGGTTTCTTGCAGAGATTAAGAAAGTAAAAGGAAAAAAAAGAGTAGCGAAATTTGGAATTCAAGGGCACAAACAAGGAATAACAGAAGAAAATGGACACAAGCATTATAAAAATAGGTTATTAAAATTAAAAAGAGAAGCAAATTAAATACCTTACCTCAAAAAGCACATTCTATACGTTATACCAAAAAATTGGGGAAGTATCCACAAATATCTTTTAGCAAGAATTTCTAGTCTTTTCCCACTATAAGTGGATCGTTCACTTGGATTAACCTTTATGCAAACACTCTTTTCATTTTTCTCCAAGTCAAAGTTACTATACAATCTGACAGGGATTCTGATTCTGCTCTAAATTGTGCTCATGGTCATAGGCCTGATAATGAGTGAGAAGGGTCAATCTAGAGGAAGAATCTGTGTCTGGCCTCACAGGCAAGCAACCACGCTACTTTCATAAGGGAGGTTTCCCTTCTGGGCCAGAGACTCTATGAATACTTATGTCTTTGAAGTTTATAAAGAGCTTTTAAAATTATTTTCTATGATATTCTCAGGGAGAAGTAGAGGACAACTTTTCCCCCATTTGTGTTCAACAGAAATCACTGATTGGTTTGCCTTAACTGTCCTTTGTTTCAGTACTATATACATACTTCCTTGTTCCACAAGGAACAGGATAGACTAAAATGAAAATGGCATGAAAAAAGAAAGAAAAATAAGGGTGGAGACCTAAAATGTAACCAGGAATTAGGCAAAAATGCATAGTATAATGACCTACACAATTGTTATGAGTGTGGATATGGTAACACAAATTAAAACCAAAGGAAACACCCTTGATCATTGAGCTCAAAGGGCACACTCATTAATGACCCCATAAGCATTTCCAGATACTACAGAGTCAGTCCTTAGAGAGAAAATCCCCTTGAGGCAGCTCCAAACACCATCAAATAATATGAAGAGGAGGCATGTTTACTTTGTATGAATAAAATTATCAAGATGTAACATTCAGCTTTTTTTTTTTCCTTAACAAGGTAGGTTAAAAAATTTGACTTCGGTTAACAACATGGTAGATGTTGTGTCCATGGTGGTAAAACATTTTATGGAATTTGAAATATACTGTGAAAAGAACATACTTAGGAATTTTATTATATATCCAGAAATATATTCAACAAATAAACTGAAAATAAAATTTAAGCATTAAAAATTTTAAAAATTAGTTGTTTATAATAGGAGAGGAGCAGCAATATGTGGAGCTGTGAATAATTATTAGACTTTGACAAGTTAAAACATTTGAAGCATCAAAGGTTTAATGTTACTTAATGGCACAGAAGAACAAAAAGAAGGCGAGTTTTGTTTCTAAGTTATTAACTTCCAAGTTACTATTAATTAATGAATGACCCCAGAGAACAATTTATAAGCAAGTTCATGAGAGCATATATTTGTAAATTTTAAACCAGCTGAGGATGTTCATCATCATAATTATGTTTCTATTAAATGCCATTTATTGTGCTTGTCGTAGAATTAGGAAAGATGACATGGGCAGACACCCGTAGCCACACAAAGCAGTCTTTATGTTCTGACATTCTTTTTTTGGGGGTGGGGGGGTACGCGGGCCTCTCACTACTGTGGCCTCTCCTGTTGCGGAGCACAGGCTCCGGACGCGCAGGCTCAGCAGCCATGGCTCACGGGCCCAGCCGCTCCGCGGCATGTGGGATCTTCCCAGACAGGGGCACGAACCCGTGTCCCCTGCATCGGCAGGCGGACTCTCAACCACTGCACCACCAGGGAAGCCCTGTTCTGACATTCTTGTTCTTTGGCGGTTAGGGGAGGAGTCACATAGAATGTGAGAGTCCACATTGAATATCTAGCCAGCAACACACAGCAATTTTTACGTAATTCTCCTTTACAAGGCCTGCTTCTCACCAATATGTCTAGCTAATAAGAAACAAAATTCACCCCACTGGTGAGCAAATAACACATAGCAAAGGCAGGATGAGAGAAGTTCCAGAAGCAAATAAGCAGATTCTTGCAAGGCTGGTCATGGCTCCAGCTCCAGTTCAGGCATGCCCCTTCATCTCAACATCCCTCACACTCTGCGAAGCTGTGGTTATGCTTGACCTCACTGTACTCAAGATCTGGGATGCCTCATTTCTTTTGTGCCTGATACTGTACATATTCAATAAATGCTGACGACTGAATGGGAACTGGTTATGATCTATTTTGTTACTCTGTGGGCCACTTATTTTAATCTCGGGGAGCATAAGGGAGGGACACAGATTTCAAATTCTGCACAAGACACAAATTCATTGCATCTGCATGAGACAAGTTAGGGTTATAGCTCAGTTCTTCTTCCAATCTTTCACCTATTATTTGAATAAGAATCACATCAGCTGCTTTCTTCCTTCTTCCAGAGAAGTTACAATGAGCAAAACACAGGCCATTCACTCGTTGATTCAGTTTTTGAGGACATTTTCAGCCCCAGGCATTATACTAGGTGCTGGGAGTTCTAGATGAATGAATGAACAAGTGAATAAATATGCACCTGTGACTTGCACTAGTGATCTTTCAGGGGAAGAGAAAGTTGTTGGCTTGACTGTTATTAGAATAAGTCACAGAACCTTTTGAAAGAGCTCACGGTGTCATGGACAAATAGCAGAGTGACATAACCTTGTTCCAGCCTCCAGTTTACAGTCTGGGCAGAGGTTGCCCAAGCACATAAGATGGTTGTAATACAAGCATAGTGTGTCCTGCTGTAAATGTAAAAGAGGAAACGAAGTGGAGGGGGACGTGAAGATGTTATCCACGTAGCTGGCCAGGGGAAAATTACAGCCGGAACTCTTTCCCAGGAAGGAATTCAGAAACCAAATCCAGTACAAAGGAAAGATGACTCCGTGTTGGTTTGTACCTTACTGTCCTTTCCTGTGTTGAAACGTTAACATTTTCAGATATAATGGGTCCTTTTTCCAGGTCATGAAGCACAGACAATGTGCCGGAGGCCTGAACAAAGTTGGCGCATCAGCAGGGTTTTGCACTTAAAACAAAGATCTGAGCTTTCCTGGTTGTTTAAATGAGAGCTGGGGCATTAATACGCAGTGAAATGACTGACACATTTTGTGTGGGGATTAGCTCCATTATATGGAAATGCCACGTTGGCACTCCTACACTAACATCCTGGACCTCGTAAAGTGTGAATGGAGGCTTCACCCACCTCCCCCAAAAGATAATTTCCCTTAAAGTACTCTGTTAAAAGTGTTCCTATTAAAAGGGTACTATTTTTAAAAAAAAGGGAATTTGGCAAAAAGAAAGAGATCACAATGAGGAATCAACATACTTTTTTCCTTAACAAGGGAACTGAAAGACATTTACTTTTTTTGTTGTTTATTTATCATGAAGAAAATGAAAAAGCAAAATGGTGCATATAAAATACTAAAGAGTGATTTAAGGTAAACTCTACCTACAGAATATTGTTTATTAGCTAAAACTACTAGACAGGGCAAGGATCTATTAAAGTTTGCCACGGTTTTGGTTGTATTGCTTGCAAACAGCAGGCTTCTTCATATATAAGAGGTACATGATAAATGAGTTTGTTTAAATATTGTTCAATTAAAAGTCCATTGTGTATACTCAAGAATAGAAAGGAGAACATGTTTTCTCTGAAACACAGAATTATGTAGGATTTGAAGTTATCATATATTTTCTTTTTTGCTTATTTTTGAAATTAATTAATAAAAATATAAAGATTCTTCACTTTTCTGGCAAACCTGACCATCCAAAACACAGTCCCAAGCCATAATAATATTTGTTGGCTGAATACATGTTTGATAAAAAATAAACTAAGAAAGTTTTCTGAAAAGTTACTTCTTTCTGATCAACGAAGCGCAAATTAGGTGCTCAAGGGCCCACCTTCTCTAATTTACTACTTAAACCAACAAGTGTAATACATATTGTGGTTTCCAAAAGCCCAGCAGATTAGAAACAGCCCAGGGAAGAATGTGAAGGAGGAAGAGGGGTAAGAAGGAAGGAACTCAGAGGCAGATAAGAAGTAATCTCAGAAAGCGGAGCAACCTGGGCCCATCTAGGGATGGGGTAAACGGCCAGCATATATTAATGGGCTTGGAGCAGCAATGCCTTTCAACACAAAATGTCACAAAATGACACAGCCCTCAAGGAAGGGCTAAATTGGGTTTCACATACTCAGTTTGAAAACACATATTCACAGGGTAATCGAATAGAATATCTTCTCTTCAAAGGTGTTGAAATGAAGTTTTGCTAATTTAAAGACATTTTAAAAGAAGACTTAGAGGAGAGCTTTTAATTGACAATTGGCTTTTTTTGAGATTAACAAAATTTGAAAGTAGCTTTTCTAAAATTTTTGCTTATATTCCAGAGTTTAAATTTTTCTTATGGCTGGGGAACCTTTCCTTGTAATGAATGATCCCTGAATCTCATAATATCTGCTTCATTCACAGTGTGGTTTAATGAAGTAGGTAAGCAAAAACTCAATTGTTTTGGTAGGTTTCAGGATATCCTGGGGAGGTGCTAATAATCCTGAAAAGCCATCTCGAGAGCAATAACAAACAGACATGGTTCCTGCCAATCACTAATTATCCATTTTCCTCCACTAGAATTTCTAAGTCTACAAAAATAATGTAGGTCATATTCTAGAGTAGTATTTTCAAATTTATGCCTTTCATAGCATTATTCCCACAAGTTGTTTCTTAAAATGGTTCTGACGTTAAGTATGTTCAAGATTGCAGTACACTGTAATCTCCTTCTGGAGATGCCCAATACACGTGGAAATATTAAAGAGCATAAGTGCTGCAGTAAACAAGCTGTTTAACTTTGTTTAAATCAACATTTCCGAAACAAATTAAAAGTCCCTCTCCTCTTTGTTTACAGACCAGTAGCAACTCTTAATATCTTGCAGAAGGTACCAAAATGCCTGTGTTGGAATTTTCACTAAGTGTCATTAAAACCAGCTGAAGGGAATGGCCTCTATTTAACTGTAACTATACTATTTTCTCTCAATAAAGTATATTTAATTGCTAGGAAGAGTAACATACCACTGTGCAAATAGACCAACAAGATTTATAGCCATAAATAGAAGCTACATTTTATAAATACCTGGATATTAAAAATGCAATGAATAAGCATTTGTCATCTCTGTGATTAATAAATATACCCAAGGGATGATCAATACCAAGACAAAGCATCCTCTACTTCCTGGACCTAGCTTCTGATAAAGTAATCATTTTTTGTTGGAGAATCCTCTGACTTCTCTCATCACAAACAAACTAACAATAACAGCTCACAGGAAGACAGAATACAATTGTGACTTTGTTCTTCCTTCATAACGTAAAGAATCTTTTTTTCTGAATATTTATTTCTGTAATAATATTTAGGGGAAAAGGTCTTGTGAATCAGCAGCTCTTTCCTATTGTATAAAAAGAATCCCAGGTAGTAGCCAGGGATTTTGGAGTTTACATCTATCACAGAAAAGAGATGAAGAGGTACAAAAGAAAAGAAAATCTTAAAATGGGAATGACACATAGTTTGATTTTCTGCCATGAGCCTGTGAGGGGGCCAGCTGCATGATTCTTCACTTGGCCTGGGCTCTGAGGAGAGGGTGGAAATCAAAGGTGAAGAGGGCTGGTGACCTCTGGCAGGTGAAGCTAGTGCCATCCCTTTGTTAAATTTCAGGGAAGTAAATGCCAGAAGTGTTTGGGGGAGTTTCTGGAAGTTTGGGGAAGAATCCTCCAGGTTGAGAAATGGTTAGATGGGGATTTTATATATTCAGTTACAGTGGATAAGAATGATGCTTTAAAAAAGTTCAGATACAAGACAGGAAAGGTAGGGTAACTCTGGGATAAATAATGAATTCAATTGGACTAAAACATACCCAAATGTATGAGTTCTGTATACATTTACTATTTACTTTTGAAATTTATATTTCTTTAATTATAGCAGAGCTTTTGAAAACAATAAAATTTTACTCAGATAAATACAGTTGATTCTTGTTAGTCATGGATTCTGTATTTTTTAATTAGCCTACCTATGATAATTTATTTGTAACCCCAAATCAGTACCCATGGCACGTGTTCACAGTCATTCCTGTGCAGAGGGGCAAACACTTTGACTTGCCTGACATGTGTGGTCCCAGCTGAGGTCAAACAAGATGACTCTTGGCTTCCTGTTTCAGCTTTCATACTGTATACTTTTCACGGTCTATTTAGACACATTTTTTACATTTTTGTGCTTTTTGTTGGTGATTTCTTTATTTAAAATATTCCCCTAACATTATTCCTAAGTGTCTTCTAGTGTTCTTGAGTATGCAAAGGCTGTGATTTGCCTTACAGAGAAAATGTATGTTAGATAAGCTTCATTCAGATATAAGTTATAGTGCTTTGGCTGTGAATTCAATGTTAATGAATAAGCAATATATATTAAATAAGATGTCTTTAAACAGAAACACACATAAATCAAGGTTATGTACTGATCAGTTGATGAAAATGTTATGAGCAGAGGCTCACAGGAAACTAACACTGTATTTCCCCTAGGAGCAATGATCCCATATTTGCTAATTCAGTGTTCCTGGTGACTTTACAGAAAATAATTACAGATAATGAGAATCAACTGATTAAATAATATTTAATTATTTAATACAGATAGGGAGAGTTTCACTTCAGGCAACACTCCCACCAAGAACAACTATATGAACTGGACAAAATATACATCAAGTTTTGAAGACATTGGAAAGCTGTGAAGGTAACAAGGACTTGTGGCGCCAAGGTCCAGGACAAAAGGGAAGTCCATAGAAGCAAACACAACAATACTGAAAGAAACTAAAGACCTAAACAAATGGAGGGATACTCCATGTTCACGGACTGGATGATCCAAACTTGTGGAAATGTTGAGTCTCCCCAAGCTGATTTGTATTCAATGTGATTTCAATTAAAATCCCAGGGCTCCAAATAGTCAAAACAAGCTTGAAGAAGAACAAATTTGGAGTATCCACACTAGCATATATGAACACTGATTATAAAGTTACAGTAATTAAGGCAATGTGGTACTGGCTCAAGCATAGACAAATAGACCAATGGAATAGAACAGAGGTCCAGACACAGACCCTCACATATGTTGACACTTAATATATGACCAACATGACACCTCAGAGAAGTAGATAAAGGACAAATGATGCTGTGTTAACCACATATCGATATGGGAAAAAAAATACCCTGATCTCACATCATCAAATGACAATCTCAGCTGGATTGTAGATAAAAATGTGAAATAAAGCTTTGAGAAGACAGTCAAGTACCTTTATATCTTTGGAGTAAGCAAAGATTTCTTCGAACACAGATCATAAACCACAAGCAAGAAAGAATGATTCATTAAAATACATTGAAAATATGAACTTCTGTTAATCAAAAAACTCCATTATAAGAAGTCACGTAATGAAGAAGATATCTGTAATACACATAACCAATTAAGTTTACATATATAAACTCTTTTAAATCAATAATCCAGTTTCCCTAAAATCAACCCTAAGGGAAAAACAAGATAATGCTTTATTGGGGGGTTATAAGTCCAGGGCAGCAAGAGTAAAGGAAAATAGGGAAGAGAGGCAGGGAAAAAGGGAAAGCAAATACCTAGCTACCCCACAGCCTTATAAGAAAACCTAGCTGATTGCTCAGTTTCCAGAGAGGACATAAATACCTAGAGTATGGAAAGGAGGGAAGGAGAAGAATTTGCATGCTGGTTTCCTTCCAGCTCATGTCTTTCACTGTCAAATTTTTATATTTCCAGATTAATTCGCTTGGCCTTTCTAGGGAACCCCTAGGGAGGTGGTGGGAGAAGCCAGATCCTCCATAGTTTGGTAGGGTTGGGATTGGGAACCAGAATTGCTGTAGCCCCAGGCAAGGTGGCCATGAGGGAGGCCATGCTGAAGCCCAGCCCTTATTCTGGGGAAGCCCTAGGCAGTCTGTGGTGTTAAGAAAAAAAAGCAACAGCATTGGCAGCTTGGGCTGCCCACTGATCAAGTAGCTAAGGGCCCAAAAAGTTGGGGTTAGAAGGAGTGAACTGGGTGGAGGGCATATAAATTGGGTTCAATATACAATCTAATAGGAAAGGTGGCAAAGGACTTGATGAGGTCCTGTGAAGATATCCAAATGGCCAATAAATATGAAAATATATTCAACCTCATTTGTCATTAGGAAAATGAAAATTAAAACCACAATGAAATACCAGTATATTCCCACCCTATGGCTAAAAGTAAAAAGATGGACAATATAGAGTGATGACGATGATATGAGAATGAAACCCTTGTATGCTGGGTGGAGTATAAATTGCTACAATTTTCAGTGTAAATTGATATAACTACTTGGAATTTCTACTAATTTTGAATATATGTATTCCCTATGACCCAGCTATTCCATTTCTAGGCTAATAGCAACAGAAATGCATACATATGGTCACCAAGGTATGTATAAATCAATGTATACAGTATCATTATTCATAATAGCCCTAAACTGGAAACAACTCCAATTTCTATTAATTATAGAACAGATAAATTAATTGTGGCATGCTGGCACAACAAAATACTATACAGCAGTGAAAAAGAATAAACTACTACATGCAGTATGGTTGACTCTCACCAATATAATGTTAAACAAAATAAGTCTTATGGAAAAGAATACATGATTCCACTTATACAAAGTTAGAAGACAAGTAAAACTAATCACGGTATTTGAAGTCAGGATATGGTTATCTTCAGGAAAAAGGGTATGGATAGTGACTGGGAAGAGGCAAAAATAGAACTTTTAGTGTGCTGTCTGCACCTGGTTGGTAGTTACTTGGGTGTGTTCACTTTGTATCAATTTATTGAGATAATATACTTTTAGTTTATGTGCTTTTCTACTTGCTATACTTTAATTTTAAAAATTTCTAAAAATAAAACTTGGTAAAATTATAATTGGAAAAATACACCTTAGAAGCTGAATCTTTATCACTTTTATCACTTTCTACTCACTTTTTAACTTCTAGAAATAAAGATTCTGCCATAAAATGCACCCAAAATTGCCAAGCTAAGAATAAGAGTTACCAAATAATAGCTGCTCTCAGCAGTTTGCATACACTTTCTATTTCTATCTTTAAGAAAGTTCTACAAAGTAATTAATAGTATTGTCTGAGCTCTTAACCACTGCAGTCACTGCCAAATGCAATAGATGGCTCTCAGCCCTAACCTGTCCTTGATTTTGTTGCGGCAATGGAAACAGATGACATCCCCCTCCTTGGTGTTCTCATATGTAGACTTCTATTACACTACCTCTAAAGTGTGTTTCGGGAATGGTAGTAGTTGTATTGAATGTTAATGAGATGTACTGTGTCTGAAAAGTGCTCTGTGGCCCAACACGTTAAGAAATTCCTAGGTTATATAACTTGAACAATTTTCCTTACGAGAAGACTCCTCAGATGGGGACTCTTCCAGGAAAGAATATATCCTGCAGCATTTGCAAACTTATTTGACAAATGAACCCCATTTGACATCAAATCATAGGAGTACTGTCCACCAGCAATACTTTGGGGAACATTTTATTAGATCAGTTACTCTTGGTTTTTCTGGCCATTCTTTATTGGTTTCCTTTGCAAGGTCCTGTTTTTCTGACCACCTTTGAAACACTGGTGTTCCCTAAGGCTCCCCTGGATGCCAATAGTCTCCCCTCTGTTGTTTACTTTTCCACTCACCATCTAAAAGTCACCTAGTCCTACTGATTCTAGTTTTAATTAATTAATTAATTTAAATTTTATTCTTTTTTTTTTTTTTGGCTGTGTTGGGTCTTCATTGCCGCGCACGGGCTTTCTCTAGTTGCAGCAAGCGGGGGCTACTCTTCGCCGCGGTGTGCAGGCTTCTCATTGCAGTGGCTTCTCTTGTTGTGGAGCATGGGCTCTAGGTGTGCAGGCTTCAGTAGTTGTGGCAGGTGGGCTTAGTAGTTGTGGCACACAGGCCTAGTTGCTCCGCAACATGTGGGATCCTCCTGGACCATGGCTTGAACCCATGTCCCCTGCACTGGCAGGCGGATTCTTAACCACTGCACCACCAGGGAAGTCCTGATTCTAGTTTTTCAATTTGTCATGAATCTGTCCTCTCCTTTTGGTTCCCATTGCCAATGCAACTGTTTTAGTTCATACCTTCATCTCTTCTTCCTGCAGAACAGCAACAGCCTCCTAGCAAGCCTCATCAAGTCCCATCATCCCATCTCCTCATTTGCTTCCCTACGACTAACAGGTATCTCCTGAATACCCCTCACCACCCTCACCATCCCTTTTATCCCTTCTGGCCATGGCTAGACCTAGCTTGGAGGGACAAGGGCTGAGTAGCCATGAATGAGGATTGAGATACAAAAATAAAGGAGTTGGCTTGGACTTGAGGAAACAGAATGATGTCTAACCAAAGAGAAGAGTTAGAATAGAGTCAGAATAGTCAAAGTGGATTCCTCCATGACTGTCTCAATCAGAAGCTGACGTCAGGACAATCTTTATGGACAATATAGGCAGGAAAAGTCAAAGAGAGGAAGAGGAGGCAAATAAATATTTAAAAGGATTAATGCAATCTTCCCTGAGAATCATTATATTAATTTTTAGTTTTCCAGGAACTTTTAAATTCTCACTTAGTATTTTTTATCCCAAAGGTTAAAAGTTAAGAATGTTTTCTAGAGGTTAAACAGTTTCTCAAAGTTAAAACCACAAAACAAAACAACTCTTTCATGGGTAAAATATTATGTTTGGAAAAAACATTGGTACCTGTTAAAGAATTAAAAACAGCAATTCTAAGGTGTTCTACGAAATTCTAAATAGTTGCCTCAACAGGCTTGATAAAGCAAAATAACCTCAAACAGCTAAAACAAATTGGAATTTCTTAGTCTAATTCCTCAGATAGAATAGATAGTGGGTGAAGAGAGTGAGGAGAGACCAGGGCAGCCCAGCAGAGTAAATGTAAAAACATGTTTGGGCTGCTTATCTGAAAATCAACAGAAGTATTCAGAAAATACTGCTCAGTGAAAGGAGCAGCTGATGGGAAGCCAAAACAAATGTGGACATTGCCCCCTAACAAGTGTTTGAGATCGCAAACTTGGAATGAAAGCCTGGAAAAAACAATAAATAATGGGAAGGAAAAACAAGCTGAAATGCAATGGGCACCAACTCTGCAGCAGTCACCCATTATGCAAGGCATTTTAGGTTTGCCTCTCTGTCTCTCTTTCTGTCTGTTTCTTTCTCCCTCTCTCTCTCTCAATCTACTTTTCAGGTTTACAAAGTAATTGCAATAGCACACCACAGCTAGAGAGAAGCCCACGCACCACAACAAAGAGCGTGCGTGCCGCAACGAAAGATCCCGCATGCCTCAACAAAGATCCCATTACCGCAGCTAAGACCAGAAGCAGCCAAAAATAAATAAATAAAATAAATAAAAAATAAATAAATCTTTGAAAAAAACCAAAGTAATTGCAATACAATTGACATTGAATAAACTACACATATATGAAATGGGTTTTGACATATATATACAAGCATGACACCATTACCATAATTATGATAACATACACTTAACCATTCCCCAAAGTTTCCTTCTCTTCCTTTATAATCCATCCCTTCCCAGGCAACCACTTGTATACATGGGTATCCTACTTATGAGAAGGCATCCTGTAAAATAAAATCTGGGTGGGCAACCTATAAATGTAGAGTAGATATATGTTTACCCTCCCAATGGTGAAATTGTCAAACCCAAAACAAAATGGTAGAAACAGCCATTTTTTCCCCTTTTCAAAATTTGTGAATGAGTATTTGGTTTTTTTCTCCAGGCCTCTGTTTCTTAGACATGTTTCAGAGATATGAACTATAAACTTCACCTGTACACAGAGGTGTCCCAATAGTCTTATTTGGTTTACGTAGAAATGATTTACTGTATTCTCTGAGGTTAAAAGTCTTTGGGGGTCAAAAGTCAGTGCTAGAACTAGTACAGAGTATAGTGACCTCCTTTTCCCTGGATTGGTGAAGATCACCCCTGGATTTCACATTTTTCACATCACCACCACTAAGAGTGGGTTAGAGGGAGATATTAAGTACGAAAAAAGGTCATCAAGTTCATGTACATTTATTTACAATATTCAGATTCAAAGGAATAGAGGAAAATAGCCACTGCTAAAATTTCCATGATTTTCTATAGCAGAAAAAGACACAAATAACTAATAATCAATGATTTAAAAAAATGAATAGCTTAGTGTTATCGAGTATTAACTATTCTAAAGCAGGAGGCATAACTCTCCCAGACTTCAGACAATACTACAAAGCTACAGTAATCAAAACAGCATGGTACTGGCACAAAAAAAGACATATGGATCAATGGAACAGAATAGAGAGCCTGGAAATAAACCCACACACCTATGGTCAATTAATATTCAACAAAGGAGGCAAGAATATACAATGGGAAAAAGACAGTCTCTTCAGCAAGTGGTGCTGGGAAAGTTGGACAGCCACATGTAAATCAATTTAATTATAATACACACTCTCACCATATAAAAAAAAAACTCAAAATGGCTTAAAGACTTAAACATAAGACATGACACCATAAAATTCCTAGAACACAGCTTAGGCAAAACATTCTCTGACATAAATCGTACCAATGTTTTCTTATGTCAGTCTCCCAAGGCAATAGAAATAAAAAGAAAAATAAACAAATGGGACCTAATAAAACTAACAAGCTTTTGCACAGCCAAGGAAACCATAAACAAAATGAAAAGACAACCTACAGAATGGGAGAAAATATTTGCAAATGATACAACCGACAAGGGCTTAATTTCCAAAATATACAAAGAGCTCATACAACTCAATAACAAAAAAACAACCCAATCGAAAAATGGGCAGCAGAACTAAATAGATATTTATCCAAACAAGAAATACAAATGGCCAATAAGCACATGAAAAGATGTTCAACATCTCTAATTATTAGAGAAATGTGAATCAAAACGACAATGAGGTACCACCTCACACCGGTCAGAATGGCCATCATTAAAAACTCTACAAATAATAAATGCTGGAAAGGATGTGGAGAAAAGGGAACCCTCCTACACTGTTGGTGGGAATGCAAGTTGGTACAGCCACTATGTAAAACAGTATGGAGGCTCCTCAGAAAACTAAAAATAGAGCTAACATATGACTCAGCAATCTCACTCCTGGGCATATATCCAGACAAAACTCTAATGCAAAAAGATACATGCACCCCTATGTTCATAGCAGCACTACTTACAATAACCAAGACATGGAAACAACCTAAATGTCCATAAACAGATGAATTGGTAAAGAACATGTGGTACATATATACAATGGAATATTCAGCCATAAAAAGAACAAAATAATGCCATTTGCAGCAATATGGATGCGACCAGAAATTATCATACTAAGTAAAGTAAGCCAGACAGGGAAAGACAAATACCATATGATATCACTTACATGTGCAATCTAACATATGACACAAAGGAACCTAGCTATGAAACAGAAACAGACTCACGGAGACAGAGAACAGGCTTGTGGTTGCCAAGAGGCAGAAGGCTGGGGGAGGGATGAAGTGGGAGGTTGGGGTTAGCAGATGTAACCTATTATATATAGAATGGATAAACAACAAGGTCCTACTGTATAGTACAGGGAACTATATTCAATATCCTATGATAAACCATAATGGAAAACAATATTTAAAAAAGAATGTATACATATGTATAACTGAATCACTTTGCTGTACAGCAAAAATTAACACTTTGTAAATCAACTATACTTCAATAAACAAAGTATTAACTGTTCTAGAGTGGAATGTGTGGTGTCCAGTAGTACCAGCATAAAGACAATAGGCTGTTACTAGACCAATGGATGAATCAGGCTCTTTTAGGTTTAAATCTGATTTCCTAAGTCTCTGTGGTATTCTGAGCATCTAATTGTCTCTCCCAAATTTCCCAGGAGTAAAATATTGACTTGTCTATCAGTCTTAAAAACATAAAACATGTTGAGCTTACAAGTCCTTGCTTTCCTCTATGTGACGGCCAGCGACCACACCTAGACCCCAGTGCACCAACATGTTCTATTGCGCCTGAGAAAGACCAGGTCAAAGAATAGAGAAATAAAGTTACAGATTTCTCACCATGTTCCCTGGGTAAAATAACTTAGATCACAGTCTTTAATGATGGCTGCTAAACACCATAATCTGTATCTCTTAGAGTCACTGGAGGTATAATGAGAAAAAAGCAGTGTCAAAATAAACTTCCTATAGAGACAGACGCTGAAGCAGAATAGACATGTGCAGTGTGATGATGAAAGGGCAGGGATCAAGCTGTGGTTACAACTAAATAATGACTATGCTTTTAAAAGTGTGTAAGAATGACTTTACATATTTCTCTGTAATTTTCAAAACATTTAGACCCTCAAGAAAGGAAATGCCATTAGAATATATTTTAATGATTTCTAGTCTTGAAGAAAGTGGTACATCTACAAAAACACCTCTGTTTCAAGTTAAATGGCGCTTGCGTTTGTTTTGAAATCTTCATTCCATTTTGTTGGAACTGACCACCACTACTCAAGCATTTAAGTGACTGTCACTTGCTTTGTTCTAGGACTTGGATGTGGATGAGCCTGTGATTCTTCCTTCTTGTATATGTTTTCATCCATCCCTCATCCCCAGAATAAAATAGAAACCCTTTATTTTAAAGGCAGATCAGTGCAGTAAAACCCTTAGTCTTGAGCTAATGAAGGAGCACATTGGCTTGGGCATTGTACAAACATAAAATGATGCCATTTGGGGGATGCTCAGAGAGGAGCACCTACTGGATAAAGAGAAAATCAAATATTTCGAGAGAAAAGTCAGCTTTGGGTGTACAGATTATTCATTTGGGCAGTTTTGAGTTTAAAGAATAAATTTCCTAGGTCCCCACTTAAAAATTATGGTGACACATGCCGTGGAGCGGCTGCGCCCGTGACCCATGGCCGCTGAGCCTGCGCATCCGGAGCCTGTGCTCCGCAACGGGAGAAGCCACACAGTGAGAAGCCCACGTACCGCAAAAAAAAAAAAAAAAATTTATGGTGACAAATATGTAATAATTGTTGTACAGTAAGATGATGCTCATGTTTTTCATATGAAGCAGATTTATATTGTTCTACCCAAATTAATGTAGCATTTTCTATAGAAAACCTAAAAACTGTATTATAGATTCAATCCACAATTCATTCAGTCTCTTTGTTCCTTTCCACTTCCATTGATATTCATTAAATATGAGCCTTCATTGCCTCTTTCTTGGGTGGTTACAATAGTCTCTCAATGGAGCTGACAATAGTTTCTCAAGGGAGCTGTCTGTCTGTCTCTCCACTGCCTTCCCCTTTTCCAATTCATCCTATAAACTATCCTTCCCAAAGAGTAACTTTCCTAAAGCACCAGGTTATCACACTCTCAGTGAAAAATCCCTTAATAGCTACTCGAGTATCTGCTAAGAAATAAGTCCGAACTGCTCAGCATGGCAACCAAGGCTCTCCATCATCAGGTTGGAATCTGCTCTCCCAGCCTGACCAGTCACTTTTCTTCAGGAACCTGATGCTACAGTCAAACTGAGCCCTGCTCTAGAAACATGCCCGGCCTCGGCAAGTGACTTCATCATGGGACAAACCCTGTCCTGGCCTGGAAGGTCTCTTACCCTCCACCCAAACCTCATTATGTATGTTTGTTAGCTTCTTGAAGGCTAGCTCAAGTAGAATTATTTTCATCACTTTCCTCAGCCAGAATTAATCTTACACCTGTCTGCACTCCTGTGCTATTTTGTTCATTTCCCTAGTATAGTACTTATATTCTATCTAATCTTTTATTTATGTATGTCCATGACTGATATTTAGTTGTAAAGGTCTAACTTGATGTTCATTTGTCCATCAACTAATGCAGATATTTTTGTGTATATGGGGTCAAAAGTACAGAACAGGCTCTCCCCAGGTTTGACTAAATTGACTTCAAGAATACAGTTTGCTTTCTCTAATCTGTCACATCAAGTCCAAGGTTAAAAAAAACCTGATATAATAGACAAAGATATTTACTGTGGATAATAAATTATCCCATGTTCATCATTTGGTGATTACTCAAGAAGGGTAAGGAGCATGTCTTTTTTATTACTTCGTTCCTAGTACCTGTTATAAGAGAATTCAATTCTTGTTAGTGAGAAATCAATAAACTTGGGATAAAAGCTTTTCTTCCCCATTGACTACAAGCTTCTTGAAGGCAAAAACTGTGCCCTGTTCTTATTTGTAGCCCTCGCAATGCCTATGTGCCTTGCACATAGTAGGTGCTTACTAAAATTTTGTTTCATCATTTAGTGAGTGGGGTCAAGGCTTTGAAAACTCTATTAGTTTTATGCAGTGGTAATGAAATAGGAATAATGGAAATAATGAAATGTGGTAATAGAATAGAAACAAAAAATAATGGAAAATGACAGACCATTTTAAAATGTCAATAATTTTGGAATTTTAAGTCTCCTCTATCAAACTTCTGGCCAGAACTCTAACAAGGAGCTAAAACAGCTGATTTTGGCTTCTCTATATTTTCCTAAAACTACATATTTGTTAATATCAAAAGAGTGATGAAATAAATCTCTGAAGGTTAAGAGTAAAACACATGAAACCTCCAATCTAAATAATCAGACATCTACCCTCAACAGTTTCATAAGTAAGAGGAAATATTTATACTCCCAAATATAAAAAATGCCAGAGTATATTTATTTATACTGAATAAATATGAAATGCTTACTATAACATCTTTACTTCTTATTCCATCCTGAACTGATGAAAATTTTGCTGTAGACCAATACTAGGGATTCATTTTTAGCAGACCCCTCAAATACAGGTTGCACACTCTTAGTTCAATATTCCTATTCTCTGTGGACAGAGAAGTGTTGCTGTAAGAGAAAAATAGGCATCAAACACAGATCCAAATCACCTTTTCTTAGTTCTTCCAAATGTTTGATTGCCTTCCCTACTGATTTTCTATTAACAAGTAGATTCATTTCTCTTACATCTGTGTCATCATTCTTTGCCTATTTTATTATTAATTGAACGAATGATTATACTCTTCTATACAAGATATTCTAGTCTCTCTCTTCCAGTTTTATCACAGTTCTCATTTTAAATTCTGTTTTCCACAATGCACTTAAATAAAATTTTATAATCTGCTTCTCTGTTCTATGCTACCTCTAGATTAAAAGGTAGCAGGATATTAAAAGTGAGTACTTCCTGCCTCAGTTTTGCTGAGCTCTAAATGCTGAATTATAAATAATTGCCAACTTCCTTCACGTTGTATAGCAAAATGCTAGCTCATCAGTACAGCATTTGCAAAGAAGCAAGCTCCAGATTGGTACTGTCAGCAATTATCCAGGCCTCCCACTCTCACAATCTACGTAGATCAATATTAAACAGTCCAAGAAACAAAATATTTGTGGGGAGGGTGTTGAGGTGCTTTGACAATTCTCCACTGGGAAAAGAAGGTTGCTTTTTCCTTCGCCAAGTGATAGATCCAAGTGGGTCAATGAGCAGCCCCCTAGGAGAGTTTGGTAAGTGTCTCTTGGAAGGAAGGCTGGACAGAGAGGGACTGTTTCAAACACTAGCAGAGCCAAGGTCTTCTTGCTCTGTCTTTCTCTCTCTGGTTCTTCTCTCTTGCTTTCTCTGATGAAGCAAGCTGCCATGTTGTGAGTAGCCATGAGGCAAGACCCATATGGCAAGGAACTGAGAGTGGCCTTTGTGCAACAGTCAGCATGAAACTGAATCTTGCCAACAACTACTTGAAAGAGCTTGGATGAGGTTCCCTTCCCAATAAGGCTTTAAGATGAGACAGCAGCCCCAGCCAACACCTTGACTGTGGTTTTGTGGGAGACTCTGAGCCAGAGAAATCAGCAAAGTCATACATGGATTCTGGAACCACAGAAACTGTGAGATAATAAGTGCTATTGTTTTAAACAACTAAGTTCCAAGATAATTTGTTACATAGCTGTAGATAACAAATACACTTGGGAACCAACTCTGGACCCCATGAATGGGATCTGGTCTGAGAGTGTCTTAAAAAGGGATCTCCTTGCAGAAGAGCATCTGGATTGATGAGTGAAACCCCCCAGGAGAGGGATGAACAGTGGAAGAACAAGATACTAGCAGGGAATCTTAAGTAGGCAGCCAGAGGAGGAAAGACACTGCCTGAAGCAAAGGAGTTGGAGAAGACCTTGGTAAGTTGGGGTGGAGAGTATGCTGTAAAGAAACAGCAAAAGTATCCCATGAATGAAAAAGTCTGTATTGTCCAAGCATTATACCAGAGAGCACTGATGCCAAATTGCAACTGTACCAGTCACGTAATTCCCTGGCCACCTGGGCTTGACTGTAACGGGCGTAGAAACAGCAGCTCAGGGACCAGAAAGCTAGGCAAGATAGGAGGGAAGAATCCTCTAACCATGCCCCTTTCCTGCTGCAGGTTTCCAGCAGGCCTGAGCTACTACATGGGAAAAATGTTCACTCCAAATAAGCTTTTAAGTTTTGATACTTGACCAGATGAAACTGGAATTATTTGATAATTTGCTTAGGGTGAATCCTTAAGTGCTTGAAAATGACCACAGGACTTTTTATTACCATAAAACGACTGATGAGAAGATATGTATCCTGCCTGACACTTTGTCCATGGTGGGGACCAGCAGATGCATGAACTGAGTTTACAGTCTTGGCACTGTTGATGGTTTGGGCAGAATAAGTCTTTGTTGTGTGTATGGGGGGCTGGGGAAAATATCCTGTGCAATGTGAGATGTTTAGTAGCATCCCTAACCTCCACCTACTAGATGTCAATAGCATCCCCCCTGTTGCGATAGCCAATAATGACTGGAGACATTGTTAAATGTTCCCTAAGATGGGGTGCAGGATCATCCTTAGCTGAGCACCACTGGTTTAAAAGAAAGGAGCAAAAAAAATAATTTCTGTACTTCTACCTTGCCAAGCCCAGTTTGATCAATAAGCTGGTTATAGGAATCAGATGGAGAAAGTAGAGGGTAACTCACTGGCTCTCCAGGACCTTGCCTCAAGGAAGTTCTTAGGAAGTGGATTTGCCATCTGGCAATAAGAACTCATAGAAGATACATGTCTATGCATGGATTGAAAAAATGTTTTCTGACATATAACTCTTAAAAGCTAAGCAACCTTTCCCCTTTGCATTAACTACATTCCTTTATAGTCAGTTCTTGGCAAAAGAGACTCAATTCTGAATACACACCATCTCTCCAAATCCTGTCCTCAATCACACACATGTGTGATGCATCATGTTATTAAGGTTTGACTTGGACAATAAAAATTAGGCCTCAAAAAGAAGTTCAATTGGTGTGCTGACTGCACAGTTCTGCACATTTCCTAAAAATTATTGAACAGCCACTTAAAATGAATTAATTTAATGTTAGGTAAATTATACTTTGATAAAGCTGTTAAGGGGTTTAAATAGCAGGAAGTCAGCCCTTATATTTTTGCATCTCTGCAGGTCTTCTAGATATTTATTCGTTCTACTGTATTTGAAGATACGTAATACTTTGCCTTGATTACCATTTTTTCCACTAAATCATTGCTTTCAGAATTTATTACAACTCCTTGAACTTAGCTTGTGGCTAAACCCTCACACACTGATACTGCACTGCTGAGAAAATTTCATTTTGAAAAATTGGAAAGGGAACCGGTCCGCTCATTTTTATTTGATTTCAGTTATTGCTGGGCTGCTAGGTGGTCTCAGGCTCGTTTTTTCTCCACATATTGAGCTTAGATCTCCAAAAGGTTATTTTTCAAAGGGAGATTTTGCAGGTAACCAGCATGTTATATAGAATGTAATATTTGAGGCCTGAGGAAAGAGCATCGACTCTGTAAACACATTCCACAAAAGCTCACCTTCTACGAGCTCAGCTGAAACAGTGCAAATGATCTGCTTGGCAAAGATCATGTCCACCAAGAATAAAAGTGATTGGTCTTTCTGACTTTGGCTTTCTAAATGGATTAGACAATTCAGCCTATGATAATCTATGTTACCTATCCAGGAACAATTAACTGGAGCCTAAAAATTTCTTGATTTATTAATTTGACAATTTGAGTAAACTAATTAATGAAAAAGAAGCCAGGAAAACCTGAAGGTAAGTGTTATTAAGATAACGACGTGTTTTCATTTTCATGGCATTTTAAACTTTTCAGTACATGTTCATATTTACTATGGCAATTATGCAGGTTTTGTCCGATTTTAAGATGATGGAAGGGACACAAAAAGCAGATGAATTCATCAGGAAAACACTAGCCAGGATTCAAGCATTTGCTTCCTGGTGTGCTCCAAGGGTTTCTTAAAACACATTTACTTTTTCTGATAACAAATTAATTCATGTTAATTGTAGAAAAATATGTAAAATATAGAAAGTGCAAAGAAAAAAAAGTGACTCATCATCACCTGTCAGTGATGAGAACTCAGTCTCTTATGCCAAGAAATGACCATAAAGTAATGTAGCTAGTACAAAGGGAAAAGGCCTAAGTTCCTAAAGGTCATATGTCAGAAAATCTTTGTTTTCAATCTGTGCATAGATATGTATCTCCTATGAGTTTTTCTTGCCAGATGTCCAATCCACTTCCCAAGAACTTCCTTTAGGCAAAATCCTGGAGAGCCAGTGAGTTACTCTCCACTTCCTCCATTTGATTCCTATAACCAGTTTATTGATCAAACTGGGCTTAGTATATGTACAAGCACAGAAATAACTTCGTAATGTTTTTACTACTTGCCGTTAAACCAATGGTTCTCAACCAAGGGTGATTTTTGGCTCTCAGAGGACATTTGGCAATGTCTGAAGACATTTTTGGTTACATCTGGGGGAAGTTCTACTATCGTATCCAGTGGATAGAGGTCAGGGATGCTGCTAAATATCCTCCAACATAGAGGACAGTCTCCCAAAATCCACAACAAAGAATTATATAGTCAACAATGTCAACAGTGTTGATGGTGTTAACAGAGATAACTGCTGTTGACATCTCACTGAGTGTCCGTCAATATCTTTTTTCCTCTCTTGATCCCTTCTTTTCTTTTTCCTTCCAAAAATTATAATCACGCTGGTCATTCACATTCAAATCCCATATTTTTTTACTTATAATTAAATTATAAATATTTCCTCATATCATTATTCTTCAAAATGGGATGTTTAATGCTGCATACTATTCTATCATGGGACTTACTCCTTACTGATATTCATCAGTTTGTATTTCCAGTATTTCAACATCATAAATGATGTTAGTACGAATGTTCTTGACCATAAATCTATTTCCACGTCTCTAATGATCTTCTTTGGATGGATTCCTAGAAGCACAATTACTGAGTCAAACTAGATGAATGTTTTTAAAGCTCTTCCTCTTCTTGCCAAATTGCTTTCCCAATTAACAGTCTCTCCAGCAGTGTATCAGAATACTCAACAGGCCTGTTCTGCTTCTACTGCATCTTGCTGAATTAAAATTTGATATGCTAACACTAACACTTATATCTTATACTCTAATGTGACTTAGAGGGTACAAAGCACTTTAACAACTATTCTTTCAGCTGACTAATGTAAGGTAGGAAGCTTAGGTACTACTACTCACACACCCCAAGACCCATATAAGGAGCTCTTATTTTAAAGAAGTGATCTCAAGGTTACATGGATTAAACAAAAACAAAACCACCAAAAAAACAAAAACAAAAAAAAGATGAAGAAGGCTGAACCAGAACCAAAATCCTATTTTCACTCTGTGCTCTTTCCGCTGAACCATAAAACGTCATTATCATTGAAATACCACAATTGCCAGTTCAAAAGATGAATTATTTGAACATGGATATGCGTACACTTGAGCCAGTCAGGGATTTTGGTCTTCAGATTCTCCAACATTTGGCTAACATGTGTTTCCCTACCCGCCCCCTTCCAGCAGATGGTGCTGTCTTTCCAACATTTAAATTTGCTACACAGCAAATTTATAACTTGACTGATTTGAGCAGGCCTGCGTAAGGCTGTTCAATGAAGTCTACTTTGCGCACTGATATTATTGAAATTGCTCACAGGTCCAAAACTGAACCTGAAAATGAGACAGCAGACTTCAAATACAAAACCAGTCTTTGCTCAGTGTTTAAAGAAATGTGTTTTCGGGGGTACTGAGGGCAAATAAACGATGACTCACCACCTCATAGCAATGATGTATTAAACCAGACCTTTTTCCTAAAGACACATAGGTAAATGTTTTTGGGGAGGCAGTGGGAGTCAGAGGTGGGTCTTAAACAGGGTAGTTATAAAAAGATTACGAGTCATTATACAGACTATATTTTTCTTATGATAGCTTCACAGAAATGTTGGTGGAATATGGATTGGATGGCTGGGATATTAGCAGTGACTCATTTTCCAAAATAATTTAATGTTAAGATGGAAGAAGCAGCACAATATGTCCTTTTAGGCAGCACAATGGAGATAAATTTCTTACTGTCAATACAGGTTAGAAGTTCTCTTCAACACAGTTAGGATTTGGAGGAGAACAGCACCTTTCCTGTTTACAGTGTGGAACCAAGGCCAGTATCATTTCTCTGAAAACAGCATCAGTTTAGGTGAGGGATCAGTTTCAGTTAGGCATTTTATGATCCTCTCATAACTAGAAAAGAAAAAGGCTTTGAAAAAAATGAAACACCTTAAAGCTTAAAGCTCCCCCCACCTTTAAAAATCAATCTATAAACAGCATATCTCAAACAACTATTATTAATACACACAGAAAAGTCATCCTTCTTTCAAGGAGACCAAAAATGGTCCATAGGCTGCTGGTATAGAGACTGCCGACCAATAATATTGACAAGAGATCACCTATAATGGTTTCCTTCTCAAATCTGTAACTTGACAAGAAATGGAAATAAATTACAAATGTGGGTTTGGGGGCTTGTGTGATCTTCAGAGTGAGGTGTCCCCAAGACCAAAGTGAGACAAAGCATTTGTAAAATATTTCAAGTCTAGCCCAAACTAATGTATTTGTTCATGAAGTTATCTGTATTTATTTGTAAAGGCTTGTGGTTATATAATTCAGAGATACTACTGTATGTACCATATTCTTTTGCAAAATCACATGACTACATGTGATTACATAGAGAGACTCACCAGAAGATGAAAGGTAGGCTCTCCCAAAAGGCAGCATTTGAAAAAGAGGCAGGTAGACAGCAAAGGCAGAGCTACGTTTTAGATCTTAAAACACCCTGCAAAAAAAGCTACAACTTTTTCTTCATGTAGTACTGCTTCAAAGAAACATAGAGGCACTTTTTAACTCACCTCACATCCTGGTCTGGGACTTCAATAATAGAAGTTAACAACCAGAACCATTTTTCTATGACTTATTATTTTTAAGCAGCTTTTGAAATTTTTGTCGTAATTTACTTAGTCTTCTGCACATCCATCTGATGCTGTGTTGCTCCTAAACACACTATAACTGGTGGGAAATATCAGTCCCAAGTGTGCTTAGGGAAGGCATTTTAAGGACTAGATTTTCAAAGTTGTCAGCATCCTTGCAGATTTGAGATCGCAAATACCCACACTGCAAGAACATGTCAACAAAATCTTCCAACCAGAGGAGACCTGTGTTGACAGCTCTCCCTACTGCAGGCAGTGGATTTAATCGGAAAATTTCCAGCTTAAAGGTTAAGTGCTAACCTGAAAATGCACCACATCTAAGGAAATTACATTTCAGGTAACAAGAAAATTTATTCTAGTATTCTCCACGACTGTCATAGTTGAAGGGCTCAGCCTTACTTATCAGGGTTTTATACTATAAGTTATTACTGACATACTGAAACATTTTCCTGTTCATCATCACTTTGTATCTGAATTTATTGTACTCTAGTTCTTTTCAAGGGATGTTGAGGGGGCCAAAGAAAAGTTCTCTTATTTGGAAGCTTGAGAAAGAATGTCTCCTTACATTTTATGGAAATTCAGATGTACTTTCATGCTATTATGTTCTGCACATAAGAGGTGAAAATACATTAAGCTGCACATAAGACATTACTGAATGCTCCCTGAACGATATTGGTAAATGCCATCCACAAAGTAACTGTCGGACAGTTCTGTAAGCCAACAGACAACATGTAATGAAATTCATAGCATGAGAAAAGGTAAAGGAATCTCAATGAAACTAGGAAAAGCTTAAAGGCATCCAAATCTTCCGTTTTAATTTTGTAACTTAGAAAAGTACATTAAGGTTTTCTCATGGAGATAAGAGAAAATATGTTTATTATATACTTTCTTGGGCTGCCAGCTTCCAATGGTTGGTTTAATGATCTCTGCTATTCACAAGGACTTTCTGAATACTTTTCTCCTGTATTCTTCCTTTCAGTGTTTCTCCAAGGCTTGGGCACAGAGTCTGAGGTGCCCCATTTTATACATAAAAGGGAGATCTGGCAATGTCACAGCACCTGATAGGACCTGCCAGCCAGAGGGCTTTAGGGCAAAACCCTAAAAGCAGGCACAATCAAGTGGGTCTCTTGTCTCCTTTTGGGTATCGTCCATTCCCCCCTAATTTACACTATTTTGTCTATTTTTAGCTTGGGAGCAGCTTTCTCACCTCCCACTAATTAACAGTTTCTAATAGCATTTAAATGCAGTATTTTTCTTTTTATGAGGAGCTTTCCTGAGACATCTCTTAATTCCAAGATAATGAATACACTGCTTGGAAGTGTAGAAACTATTTTGGAGCCTTTAATTCTTTCTGAGTTCTTATGACTTCAAACAAATTGCTCCCATTTTTGTGGGTCATCTGGATATTTAGCTGTTAAGGCAAAATCGGAAGAACGTGAGCTTCGGGGTCAGAGGGATACAACTGCGATGAAATGCCTTTTTTTTTTTTTTTTTTGTAACTTACTAGGTATGTGACATTAGGAAGGAGCTTTAATATCTTGGAGCCTCCGTTTCTTCACCTGTGAACTGCAGATAATGCTATCTGCAGGATTGCAGGCTGAAGCTCTATTAGAGATATTCGGACTTGTCTGAATAAACCAGGTCTCCTCACCCCTTTTAAAAAATCACCTCTCTTCAATTCTTACTAAAAGCGTGATCCTAGGAACAGCTGGATTTCATACAGGTGATCTCGACCCTCTGGCCAAAGTGAGAGAGCAATGTGGAAACCTGACACCAAGAGAATGCACCTAGGGATTAAGTACGGCCTATTACAGTGTCTTTCTTGAAAATTCAATCTAAAACACACATGCCAAATATAGTTGAGACAATATGGAGCACTGGAACTCTGTGACACTGACTATCAAATGGGGTTGCCTCTCTATTTACTTCACTGGGTCTGGCAGCTGGATCCAAAGGAAACAAGGCAAACCTGAGCCACAGATGACAGGAGGCTCTGAGAAACATGATCTCAGAGAGATGTGGGAGAACAAAGCAGGTACGTGGCAAGATGATGAAGCGAGGATCATGCACCCTCATGAGAGACCTGGCTGACCTTTGCTCCTTGCTCTTGGGTATCTGAGAGGTTGCCCTGACAATTAACCATCCCCACAGGATCTAGCTTGAATGTGTTTCAGTAGCTTGCAACCAAGCTGTCCCTAAGAAAAGCCCTCAGTTCCTGTTCTGGCACAGCACAATATATGATAAAAATTACTATGATTCCTAGTTGGCCAGCCAACAATGGCTTCCTCCACATTCCAGGAAAGACCCAGCACATGTACAGGAAAGAAAGGATTCTACATCCTTGTGGTTTTTCCAGCCATATTCACAAATGGTAGAAAGTAGCCTCTTGGTTTACTTAGGTGATATCTGATAAGTTCCAAGAGTCTTCAAGCATTGCCTTCTTTTTTGCATCATCTCTTAAATATAATTCTTCCTCATACTTTTTCATGTCTTTGGAGCCTAAGTTATACGATAACAGTGTTTTACAAAATCACAGGTTCTGGATGGCCCTTGAAGACAGTTCTATCCAAAAGCGTATGTTCCACTGGGTCCTGGCTGAGTTGCTATGGCTGGCAATGATAACTGGAAAGTCTATTGTTAATACGGTCAGGGAAAAATTGCTTCCTCCCACGGTTTTCTGGCACAGAACCCTTATCTTACCAAGAGCTTCTCCAAGGGCTTGAACATGCTTAAAGAATTTTTTGTGTTTTTTTTTCCTTAGGACGCGCTTTTGCTGTCCTCCTCCCCAGCCCCTCGGTCTAGCCTTTCTTCCCTGTATACAATCAGAATTAGCCCTCAACATTCAGCTCTTCAGTCTGTCTGGTACAAGAGAAATTGTGGAAACTTAAGTATCAACCACTGGGTGTACATATGATTTGCTCTTCACAACAATTTTTTGAGGTAGATATTTTTATTCTCATTTTACCTGTGCAGCAACTGAGGCTTAGACAACGTAAAAAGAGAAAGTACAGATTCTAAACATAGTAAACGGTGGAGTTGGGATGCAGTATCCTTGGTTTTCCACAGTTTCTCTTTCTACATTTGTTTAAGGGTTGTGGGAGAAATGAAAAGATCCACAGGAGACAATGCAGGACAGGGGTGGGGTGAGAAAGAACAAATTAATAGACAGAAATATAGTCACATTTGTAAAGTACCTAGCATAATGTCTTACACTGAAAGCATACAGAAAATGGTAGCTATTTAGTATTATCTTTTTCAAAACTGTAGTTCAAGAATTTGTCCATGTTGTCACTTAATGCAGATTATGTAAGTTCCTATGTGAGGATTCAGCAATGCCATGGAAATTGTTTCTCTGAGTGAATTTTTATACTTTCCTTTATCATCATTATGTTTTTCTTACAATTGTTTTTTGATTATTAAAAAATAACATGTATATGATTGACTCATTTCATTTATTTAAATCTTAACATTTAAGCCACAGTGTGTTAATATTTGAATCCACAATAAACAAAAAGTTAAGGATAGAGCAGAGCAGCACACATTCTTATTAATGTTACATTAGGAGGTGTTAAGGAATGAAATGCAGGATTATCAAGGAGCGATGAGGTCCTGTGACATAACTGCGTGGCTGTTTTCTTGTAATGAAATATGATTTCAACTCAATTAACTTAAATATTGAAAGTGGTTTCCATAAATACTTTGGCAAAAGCAAGAAAACTGTTCATTTTAAACAGTCACTAAAACCAAGACAAAATCTTGCCAATGTGTTTGGTTGAGATGTGGGAGTTGGGAGCAGGAAAAGCAGAATAAAGGAAACTAGCTGCAGGAAAAATACAACACACACATTTATATGTATCATATGCAATAGTCAAAGCAGAGAAAATGTAGATAACTTTGAATATTGGGGCTTCAATAACCATGTTTTCCAAGCTCTGGATTGGATAAAGAAGCATAATATTCACTTTGCCCCAAAAGTAATTTTTTTAATGTAAAGAATTGTTTTCTGCCTTTTATGAGTTTTATAAGGATAATAATAAGCAAGGCAGCTTTGGGAAGACAATGTTCAGACTGTGAAGAAACTTATGCTCAATAGGGTTTCTGGTGTAATGATAATTACAGTAAATGCATTTAAATGCATGTATAAGTTATATATTTTAAGAAAATTAGAAATGCATTTGAAAAAACTGTAAGAGTAAATTTTAAAAACTCCTATTTTGTGATTGCACTCAAGAAATATAAAAATGCAAAGGTTATGTAATTTTAAGACAGTGTATTCAGAATCCATTAAGAAAATGCACGAAGAAAACAAGTCCATAATTAAGAAATAAGAATGGCTTCATAAATGTGAGCTCTTGATGACTAAAACTGATTGGAGACAGAACCCAGAAAATAGAGCTATAACAACAATAAGAGCAATAACAACAATAAAATGAAGTTTGAAGAAAACATTTCATTTAAAGACATGAAAGGCAGGATTGATCACTATTTCACTCTTTTTGTTTTCTGTGCTATAGTTTTTTTTTTTTGCAGCATAGAGAATGATCAGAAAGAAATGGAAAAATGAGCTCTCTAAAGAAATGTGTATTTTCTCCAAATGACAAACCTTTTAATATTTTCACCAATGCTTTTTAGATTTGTAAAAAAACTTTAAAATCAAATTTTTGTAATAAACCTTGAAGTTTGTCTATCCCATGTATTTGGGAGTTTCTAGGATAACGAGCATTAAATTGAACATTCTACTTGATGCATAAACCTTTTTTTTTTTTAAAGCTTTTTAAAAATATTTATTTATTTATTTTTGGCTGCATTGGGTCTTTGTTGCTGTGCACAGGCTCTCTCTAGTTGTGGCGAGTGGGGGCCACTCTTTGTTGCGGTGCACAGGCCTCTCATTGCGGTGGGCTTTCCCGTTGCGGAGCATGGGCTCTAGGCGCACGGGCTTCAGTAGTTGTGGCTCGCAGGCTCAGGAGTTGCGGCTCTCGGGCTCTAGAGCGCAGGTTTGGTAGTCGGGCGCACGGGCTTAGTTGCTCCGCCACATGTGGGATCTTCCTGGACCAGGACTTGAACCCATGTCCCCTGCATGGCAGGCAGATTCTTAACCATTGTGCCACCAGGGAAGCCTGCATAAACTCTTTTACTAAATTTAATTCCTAAAGTTACGGAAGCTACAAAACTGCATTCCCCGGCTTCCACTGCTGTACCAACATGCTGGATAATAAAAAAACTTCCCCTGGCTGTCCAAGACATGTATTTGTCAAAATCTTTTTATAAGTGTACCAAAATCCTTGGAATACACAAAGCAGTATCAAGATGTGCTGAGTCCCAGGTAGACTCAGGAATAAAAAAGAAGGCACAGTTGAAAAATCTACAATATGGAAGGATAATGAGAGGATTTGTCAAGAAAACATAACATTTGATGATTCTAGGATTATGCCTGGGAAAATCAAAGAGCATTTCAGGTTTGCTTTATAAGCATAAGTGACAGTATTGGGGAAAAAAATAGGTGTTGGAATCAGCTAGACTTGGGTTCAAACCCCAGTTCTATCATAAGCAATTTATTTAGTCTTTCTTAGCTTCAGTTTCCTCATCACTAAATAGGAATAAAATATGATCTCAGGGCTTCCCTGGTGGCGCAGTGGTTGAGAGTCCGCCTGCCGATGTAGGGGACACGGGTTCATGCCCCGGTCCGGGAAGATCCCACATGCCGCGGAGCGGCTGGGCCCATGAGCCATGGCCGCTGAGCCTGCGCATCCAGAGCCTGTGCTCCGCAACGGGAGAGGCCACAACAGTAAGAGGCCCGCGTACCGCAAAAAAAAAAAAAAAAAAAAAAAGCTCTCATATGGTTGTGAAGATTAAAATAAACAATACATGAAATATATATGATGTATGCATTAAATGTACTTGCAATACATTTGTAATATGTTAAGTGTAACTTGCAAAGTTATTATGATGGTGAATTTGGGCTATTTAACTACTCTGAGTATCAGTTTTCTCAACTTCTTCATCCTAAAAATGAGGTATTAATAATACCTACCACCATAGACTTGGAAGAATCAAACAGGATAATGTAGGTAAAATGACTACTACAATAAAATTCCTCTTTCCCTCAGAATAAATGTCAAATATCTTTGTTTCTTTTGCCCGTGTGTGTCTGTAATGAGGAGGTGTGCCGCTGAAGTACATGGGAAATGTAATTTACATGTAACTAGTGGGAAATTTAACCTGAGCTTTTATGAATTGTGGCATACAATGACCAGAGAAAACAACTGGGTAATCATGGGCTTATATAAATTTTGTAGGAGAGACACTGGCAGTGTAGAAGACCTTTCCCAAAGTATCAAGTTCTCAGAAAATGAAATGCAAATCCCTACAAAATCCTTCATAGTTGGACCCCAATGTACTTCATCACCTCATCTTCCATCACTTCCCTATGCCCTACTTTGCAACTACACCACAGTCCCCATCCCATCCCTTTCCACCCACTGCTTCTCTTATCTACCTCATTAACTCCCAGCCACTCAATGGAAATATTCTTTCCTATGAAGATTTCCCCAATTCTCCAGGCAGATATCTTTTCTAGGCTTATAGAACACTGACATTTTGAACATACCCCCATTTTAATACTTACTGTGTTGTATTTAATTAGTCTGTTAATTGATTTGCCTTCCCCACCAGACTTTGAGCATCTCAGGGGTAAAGGATTCAATCCATTTTTGGAACCACGTTAGTGCTTACTCCAGGCTAGGTACCATGGTGCTCAATAAATGTTAGATGAAGTAAAGAATGAATCCTGGGGATAGTTTTAATGGCAAGGCTGACTTGCACAATTATCTAACATATATATATATATATGAAAAATACCATCTAAACAGGAAGTTGTTTACACTTTACAGGTTGCCTGTAAATATACCTAAACTTTGGCCTGTGCATACTGAAAATGCATGGTATTATCCATTACCATTTTGCTGCACCTACTTTGCATCTTTCCCTCACCAATGTGTGTCCTACATATTTGTCTGGGTCACTGGCCACTAGGAACTCTGACAAACTAATTATATCTAATAGTCTGATTCCAAGAGTGGGTAGACACTTAAATGTTTTCTGGATGAGACTTAAACATAATCTTGTTTATATTTGTGAACTTTTTGAAAAGAAAAAGATTTTCCCCCCAAGCATGATAAACGCTCCACATCCTAGTATCTTTAGGTATGCTGCTCATTCAAATCAGTAACCCATTTTCAAATTTCCTCTAGCGTGCTTCAAAGTTACAAAGATTAGGGAAAGGAGTATTAGCGGTCCAGTTATTGACAGAACAAAAGGCCTGCAAATACTTGTGCATTTATGCACTTCCCTTCCTTCAAAAGCTTTCTGATAATGCCAAAGACACCTGGCATTGCTTTAGCAATAGGATTAACTTTGGCTGCAAAGACATAGGAGAGAGAGCTTTCCTGGGGCGACTGCTCCATGGAAGTAACTTTATAATTTCCAGTCTTCAGCCTCCAAGGGTTTAAAACTTGATTGTATGGCATAAATGTACTGTAAGTTCAATAAATGCAGTAAATGAGTAAGTAAATAAATGCCTAACTGTACCAACCTTCAAATGTGAACAACAGTATTGCTTTGCTTTGATTCGATATTTAGAAACTTCTAAAACAAAGCAAAACAAAAACTTCACTCAACCCCATTCACTAAAATCTGTATGAAGACCTCCAGCCACAGAATTTTCCATTGAGGGAGAGAATTATGTCCATCCTCTGTGAAATTTGGCAAAGAATGAAATTCTGTACCCTATAGCTCTTGACAGAATGTTTAATTAATCCTTTGGGATCAGACAAGGAAATTCAGGTTGAACTGGTAGAAATGGGACACCTCAGCGGGAAAGCAACTGATATATTCAGAGACCACTAATGGGTTAGCAGAGGAGTGGAAATCAGAACTGATAATAGTGTGATCACTACTAGGCTGCTGGGTGATTTGCCTAATGGTTCAGATGAACTGAAAGCTATAACCTTTACCCCTCAAAAGTATTCGTGAGACTTCTGTATCACACAAGTCTCCTCCTATGCTTAGAGTTCTGTTGACTCAGTAAACAGATTTTCATTATGACTCAATGAGATACACAGTCCACCCTCATTATCCGAGAGTTTCATGTCTGCGGATTCAACCAACTGCAAACTTGGTAGGTTGAATATGTGGATGCAGAACAGGGGGATATAGGACCAGCAGACACAGAGGGCCAACTGTATTCATAGTGCTACGTAACCCGTTTTATATAGAAGACTTGAGCATCCACAGATTTTGGTACCAATCTGTGGGGGATTGGCTTCTGGAACCCATCCCCCACGGATACCGAGGGAGGACTATGCTCTTTGCTCAGGACGAGAGCTGTTCTTATAGGTGAAGTAAACTAAGACCAACCTCATTTGTACTCAGCTCAGCTAACTCCAGGCTTTAGCATCTAAGAGGAAATTTAAGTAGGATTTCTGTGCCATAACTCATATGTCAAGATCTTCCAGCCTTTAGCTTCCCAGACCATACAAAAGATACATGTCTTATCACCAGTTTTTAATCTCTACTATCTCAAAAGCCTTCGGAAACAAATCAGCCTGTGGCATCAATTACCATACTTTTGTTCAATATTAACACAATGAGGAAATATGTCATGAGCTGAAAATAGTTTTAAAAGGGGCTTCCCTGGTGGCGCCGTGGTTGAGAGTCCGCCTGCTGATGCAGGGGACACGGGTTTGTGCCCCAGTCCAGGAAGATCCCACATGCCGTGGAGCAGCTAGGCCCGTGAGCCATGGCCACTGAGCCTGCGCATCCGGAGCCTGTGCTCCGCAACGGGAGAGGCCACAACAGTGAGAGGCCCACATACCGCAAAAAAAAAAAAAAAAAAAAAGGGAAAATAGTTTTAAAAGAATTAATGAACTTGTTTTATTATACATTTTGATGAAACTTCACCACATGGCATGAGTTGATGAGATAACTTCATAATTATACATTTCAAAATGAAAAAGTTTTAAAAGTGGTTAGTTAAAAGTGGATAGATAGGCATAGAAACAGGCACTAAGCTTGGAATCAGACTTAGGTTTCATGTTATTCTCTCGTTTCTCTTCTCAGCTTGGCCACAAACTATCATCTTTGGGCAAATCTGTTAGGTACCTCTCCCTCAGCATAGCCATCTCTAAATGACAAGATTTATTTATGACTTTAAAATCAATCTTTTGAGGATCTAAACTGTAGGAACTATACTGGAATCAGTAAACATGGTAATTTTTTATATTATGTTATTCCATAACATCTTATGGAAAAACCCGGATGAACCTTTTGGCCAACACAATATTTAATTTCATTCTTGCTAAAATAACTTTGCAACATATTACAGACAGAAATGTCCAAAGTTACTAAGACATTACAAATTTTCCTGCGAACAAAGAAACCAAACCAACCAAACAAAAAACCCTTAAAAAAATTCACTAACAACATTCTTGAGTTAAAAGAAACTGAATACATAGCATAGTCCATTGACTCTTTTGTACAGAAACTTCACCAGAAAAGAAGCCTCAAAGTGTGACTGACTGAAAATGTGGCCATCTCTAAACAGAAATTTGAATGTTTACCAGGTGGACTGTGAAATCCTCTTTCAAAGTTCCTGGGGCAGGAGGGCTCCAGCAATTGTATCCGTGAGTCCTTGTCACTCTTGCAGGTCCTGCAGAAATCAGCTGAGAGCCTAACTAGACTCTCGGACTAAAAGCTATCAATGTTTTGGGAGGGGGTTCCTTCTAAAGAACTCCCTTTACAATTTAATAAAGTTCAGAAATTTGACCTCTTAGTTGATTTCTGAGGATTTGTTCTCGAATATGCTACTTTCCTATGAGAAACCTCTTCTGTGATAATTTCTCAGTATATTCTGTCCAGTAAGTAAGCAGAAGTTGGAGACCACTTTCTGGACTTCTAAATGTTCTGGGGTGGGGAAGAGGACCTGGGGCTGCATCACTATAATGGTGTAAGGGAGGGCTGGGCAGAGGGGCTAAAGTGCTCTGTGATTTTTGTTGTGAGTTTTGAATTGATGGGTGAGGGTGCATCAAAAAATAGAGATCTGGACAGATTCCAAAACAGCAATTCAAACATGTAGTAACCATGTCATCTCCACTTCCTCAGGTTCTGTTCCCTTCTCAGTTTACTGAGCCCTGAGCCCACTCTACTCAAGGCACCTATGACTCTCTGTTGCTAACTCCTGCATGCTTTATGGGAGTTACCTTCTATGAGCCCTCCTCACATCTGCCCCTACTAACCGCAACTTCCTCCTGGGTGCTCTCTCTACCTTTGGTAAATATGTCTCCATTTAATCATGCTTTTCCTTCTATCTCTCTGCTGATTTCTTTCTCATTCTTTGCAGATTACCTGTCCTCTGAACATTCTTTAAATAGTGATGCTGCCCATTTTCAGCCCCCTTCATATCATGAAATGTTGCCAATTATCAGTAATATTACTCCTTTCTCCCTCTACCAAGGTGTCTCAGCAGCTGAAATTCCACCATTAGGCATTTGTTTCTTTATGGTTTACCTTGTGTAATGCAATAACTTACGCAAGAGATACCTTATTAAACTACTAATGGGTTAAAGTACACCTGCTTTTCAGAGCCATTCTCCTCTGTGAAAGGTGGAGGCATCACAAATAATGGCTATTTCAAAGCAACTAAGTAAGAAGGGGAAGAGAAGAGTGAAAGGGTGGCGCAGAACACTAAAATGAGTTTTGTTTCCTTTACAGTTTCGTTACCAAAATTCTCACCAAAGTTATTGTCTTGATGATAGAACTTTTTAAAGTGAGCAAGAGTTTCCACCTCCTCCTGCTTTGCTAATTACCCAAGAGTCCCTGAAACTTCTCTCAGAACTTGATAGTACTTCCCCCCTTTTCTCACATACGTTAATTATTCAGCAAGATTAATGAGTTATCACTTGATTTCAGCAGCAGAGCAAATATTAGTCAGCCCAACTGCTTAAAGAAATACAGGATCTGAAAAGCTGCAGAGAGATTTACTTTAATGATTCAAGGAACAGTTTCTTAAGATAAATCAACAAATCCCTAATTGGGTTATAGTGATCAGACACACCCACAAGGGTTGATTTTGCCAGTGAAAGACGGGAAATAAGCTCAAAATGGATTAAAGACCTAAATGTAAGGCCAGAAACTATCAAACTCTCAGAGGAAAACATAGGCAGAACACTCTATGACATAAATCACAGCAAGATCCTTTTTGACCCACCTCCTAGAGAAATGGAAATAAAAACAAAAATAAACAAATGGGACCTAATGAAACTTCAAAGCTTTTGCACAGCAAAGGAAACCATAAACAAGACCAAAAGACAACCCTCAGAATGGGAGAAAATATTTGCAAATGAAGCAACTGACAAAGGATTAATCTCCAAAATTTATAAGCAGCTCATGCAGCTCAATAGCAAAAAAACAAACAACCCAATCCAAAAATGGGCAGAAGACCTAAATAGACATTTCTCCAAAGAAGATATACAGACTGCCAACAAACACATGAAAGAATGCTCAACTTCATTAATCATTAGAGAAATGCAAATCAAAACTACAATGAGATATCATCTCACATCAGTCAGAATGGCCATCATCAAAAAATCTAGAAACAATAAATGCTGGAGAGGGTGTGGAGAAAAGGGAACACTCCCACTGCTGGTGGGAATGTGAATTGGTACAGCCACTATGGAGAACAGTATGGAGGTTCCTTAAAAAACTACAAATAGAGCTACCATATGATCCAGCAATCCCACTACTGGGCATATACCCTGAGAAAACCACAATTCAAAAGAGTCATGTACCAAAATGTTCATTGCAGCTCTATTTACAATAGTCTGGAGATGGAAACAACCTAAGTGTCCATCATCGGATGAATGGATAAAGAAGATGTGGCACATATATACAATGGAATATTACTCAGCCATAAAAAGAAACGAAATTGAGCTATTTGTAATGAGGTGGATAGACCTAGAGTCTGTCATACAGAGTGAAGTAAGTGAGAAAGAGAAAGACAAATACTGTATGCTAACACATATATATGGAATTTAAGAAAAAAAAATGTCATGAAGAACCTAGGGGTAAGACAGGAATAAAGACACAGACCTACTAGAGAATGGACTTGAGGATATGGGAAGGGGGAAGGGTGAGCTGTGACAAAGCGAGAGAGTGGCATGGACATATATACACTACCAAACGTAAGGTAGATAGCTAGTGGGAAGCAGCCGCATAGCACAGGGAGATCAGCTTGGTGCTTTGTGACCACCTAGAGAGGTGAGATAGGGAGGGTGGGAGGGAGGGAGACGCAAGAGAGAAGAGATATGGGAACATACGTATATGTATAACTGATTCACTTTGTTATAAAGCAGAAACTAACACACCATTGTAAAGCAATTATACTCCAATAAAGATGTTAAAAAAAAAAAGAGAAAGAAAGATTGGAAAGAGAAATTTCCTAAGATAAATCCAACTAAAATTTATATTGAGAGAGAGAACAGGAAATCTAAATGAGGGACAGCTCAATCATTTGAATTGAGTGGTGAATTATGAAACAGAGCTGCTATAACCTTTTCCAAGCACCTTTATTATTCACTCTTTCTATGGCCCTGGGGAGTCTCTTCTCCTCAATGTACCCATCTATTAAGTAAAATTAATTAATACTGCTAATGACATAAGATGTTGTTATGTCCTTTAGAATTCAGCTTGATGAGGCAGATTCTCCATTATAATTACAGTCAGCTGCTCCAGCTAAAGTTAAGAAGCTAAAGTAAGGAATCCAGATGATATCTCAGTATTTAAAACACACAACACAGGTTCTCAGTTGGGTGGTTTCAACCTTCCTATCATCAATTCAGAATTCCTGCAGGTGATGGAACCCCGCCCTGTATGGAGCTTTTGAAACTATTCTGGCCAGAATTTATCTGCCAGCTACTATTTTAAAAGGCATATAACGTGTCAACTTGTGTAAGACTCATTACAATCTTCTGAATTAGATACAAGTACTATCTTCAGTATATAGAGAGGAAACTTAGACACAAAAAGGTAAAATATTTTGCCTAAGTTCACCAACCTATGAAGTGACAAAGCTGGCATTTAAGCTTGTGTTTTTCATCAGCAAGTTACATTATCTAAGTTTCTTTGAAACTCTGTTAGGATTCCATTGGAATATAAAAACAGCATGATTAGAGAATACTCGGTAGGGAATGGAGACAAGAAAGTGGCCCAATCTCAATCTCTTAGTTTTGGTGGTACATCAATTCAAAATTTCTTGAACTATGTGCGAAGTGTGATGCTAGGCGGGGGGTGTTCCTTGCCCTTATGGGGTTTACGGTATGGTGGGGAAACAAAGACATATATAACAAAGGCGGTAAACAAAAATATGTAAGAGTATACAATATAAATGGTGTGAAGGAAACAACTGTGAAGCAAATAGAAGACCAAGGCACAGACAGACCTGTTTTTATAAGGTGGCCAGGAAAGGCTTCTCGGAGGAGGTGGCCGTGGAGCTAAGGCTGAAGGATGAGTTAGCAATGAGAAGTTTGGAGACGGAGATGGAGAGTGGAGGGAAGGGAGTGTTCCATGCTGAAGGAGCATGTGTGCAAGGGCTTGAGGAGAGAAGTAGTTTGTATTTGAAAAAATGGAGTACAACCAGCATTGCTGTGTCTTAGTGAGGGACAAAATTAACTCTCTATTTAGAAATCATTGCAGCTTAAGTATTAATTAAGATTCTTCTTTAAAATAATAAATATTTTATGATTTTTAACAGTTTGCATATAAGAAGGCAAGAATGGAATTTGAAAACCACTGTGTAGGGTGGGGCAAAATGTGAAGAGGGTATCAGTGTGATATATGCCCTGGGTGGATTTTGTTGATGCACAGTCTGATTCAGCAAGTCAAGGGGCACTTCATTAAAGGCGGCAAACTGTCAGCTTTCTATTTACACTGCAAAAGACCCAGAGGGAGTGAATTGTACCAAATGAGCATTTGGATAAGATTTTGTTCCCTTGAATCTCAGGCACCTTCTGAGAACTCATTGGACTCTTTGGAAAATAGATCTGATTACTGTTTATCTTGACTCCACAATTCAGCAAGTACTTTCTATCCCCAAATCTATTCCGTGAAAAAAAAAATTACCAGTCTCTATCGGTTCCAAAAACAATCAGTAGAGGCCCTTATATTTTGTTCTAAACCTGTAAGTTTTTTCCTCTTAAATCTTACCACATACTGTTTTCAACTTCTCTTTGGATGCCATTTGATTTTTATCTGGGAGACAAATAAATCATGCAGCTCAGTTTGGCAGGCACTAGCAGGAGCAACTGGCCAACCTTTAACTGAGATAGTTTCCAGCAACAGACTTTTGAAAGAGGAGAGACAATCTTCCTTCTTAAAAATCTACCCCAGGACCATTTTTTGACATTCTTTTTAGAGTTAAACTTGGGAATCTCACACAGGCTGTTATGTAGGTTTGTACACACACACACATACATACACAGACAAATGAATTAACCATTCAGGTTAGAGAGTCTCAGGCGAAGTAGAGATTGGCAAACACATTTAGGCCAAAAAATGTACAGAAGTCCAATAGGAGAGGCAAAAGAAAAGGATGGCAAGATTCAGGAAGAAGAGGTGAGCATCTCGACCTTCAACAACCATATTGGCACAATGCACAGATTATTTACAAATCAACTTTGGCTCTTGGAGATCAAAACCTTGTTGGAAAATTCACTGGGCAGGGATTTTCTTCTTTATCAGTGATATCATTTTTTCCACCTTCTTCAGAAATAAAGACTGGTTCTAGGTAGCATATGCCTTCCTTGCCTTCTATCTCCACTGGCATCCCACTGCAATTTCAGAAGCAATGATTTGGGATAAGACTGGGGTTGAGTCCTGGCTCCCATCTGGAGCTCCACCAATGGCTCCAGCATTGCCTTTGGGCAAATTATTGTACTAACCTCTGTAGATCATCTCTAATATGGATGGCTTTGACCAGTGTTTCTCAAATTTCAGTGGAGCTAATGAAGAACACAGAGGTCAAACTAATTAAAGGAGAACAAAGCCTGGGCATTTGTAGTTTCATCAAGTTCTCAGGTGATCCTCATAGTCACCAAAGTTTGAGAACCACTGATTTTGGAGATTAAAGACGAGCTAATGTAACAAGTACCTGGCCCACTATAAATGTTTTTTAACTAGGATCATGTGGTAAAATGGAAAGGAGTTTTTTGTCTTTGTGGAGTCCAAGATCTGAGTCCCTGTGTGGGTTCTACTGCCTACTAACTGTGGGAATTTTCCTGAGTCACTTAACTTATGTGACCCATAGTGGCCTCATTTGTTAAACAGGGATGATAATGCCCACATCAAGGGGTCATGAGTTGGATGAGACAAGGTGGCTCACAGGAGGTGACTGACAGATGTTGGCTGAAGAAGAAACCTCTTACCACATTTGGATTTCTTTACATATTTAGAAACTTCTAGACACAAAACTTACATGGCTTAACTCCATGAAAACTTTCTCAAGACTTAGATCACAAATACCATGAATGTAGAAATTGAAAGTATGACTGCCACTGCATTTACCCATGACACTCAGTAAAACTTCTGACACGAAAATGCTTTGATTACATAACACATAGTTCCTGTATGGTTGGTTTCTTACACCCATTCAATAACCTGAGTTAACTTTCCCTAAAAGACTGAGGGAATATTTGTTTTACTGGGTTAGGAGTTATTTTTATTGACTGTGTGCAAATCCTCTTAACTTATGACCAAAATCCTAGCTAATGGCAAACAAAGGTCATCGTTACTAACCTATGCTTCCAAGTTAAGACATTTTTTCATTCTATTAAACTCAAAAAAAAACCCCTTACCATTTGGTTAAAAGATTTTGTATAGGCCTCAAAGTCTCTAAAAATGTCTGATACTGAATAATAATGTTATTGTGCATGAGTAATTACAATGGTGATGATGATTTCAAAGTAATTTTTTTCGTAAAAAAATTGACTCCACAGAGTTATACAAGTACCAGAGAAGAAAGCTCAATCTGGCCTCTGCTCTAGTTGGCAGTACAGAAAAGGAAGTAGTTGGAGGGCTGGAGGTGGATGAATGAAAAGCAGAGAAGAGAAAACATGGAGCAGCATCATGAATGACCACCCTGCTTGAACAATCCTGCCTTCATTAAGAAAAAAGAAAGCCACAAGCCTAAGTGAAAAGCAGCCTTGGAGCAAGGCGTGTGTTTCTCTAACGTACCTTTATTTTGTCTTCTGACTTCTGAGTCGGCTCCATCACTTTAGACCAGAGTCCCCATCCCTCCTTCATTTCCACACTCTCACTTTCCTTATTTTCTCATTCCTTTCCTTCCTTTTTCTCCTTCTCTTTTTCTCTTATCTCTTTTCTTCTTCAAGGAATGAGATCATAAAGGAAGGGTTATTCTAGATTCTCCCTGTAAAGACTTGCCCTTTTCATTCTCCACAAATACCCCTCATACCTTAATGCGTAAAGGTGGATGATAATGTCTTTTGACACCAATTCAAATTCCTCCATATGGACAGCTTATACCAGCAGTAGATTAAGAGACACTTAGTAGAAAAATTATAACATAACTTCATATTTCCCTTCAGTCCTTTCAAAGATTTCTTGATTAAAATGTTCAGGAAGATGACATTAAGCCCTTGAACTTTAAACAATAATCTTTTGTGGTTTGCAAGGAAATGTTTATGCTCATTTATGTTTGGAAGGTTTTATCTTCTTCCATTGCATAGAGACAGATTACTCTGCTCATGGGGGAAAAACCAACAGAAAAGCCTCAATAAAAACGAGGTGAGGGATCAGAAATCAATGTAGGCATGTTCATGTTTTGTATTAAATTGAAAGCATCAACAGAAGCAAGTGCTGTCACTCTTTGGGCCTCATTCGTTTTTTGCTTTAAAAGGTATTACGCCTAATTAAAAAGTCTTTCTGCAGGTGAAGCACGGACAGAGGTACTTTTCTAAAAGCTCGCAGTGTATTCTAACGTGCAGCCAAAGTGGAGAAACACTGTTTACAAGAAAGTGAGAAGGCCCAGGAGACTCTGCCTTGAATTTCTCAGGACAAAATAGAGTTCCTGCCCCAGCCTTGCTGGTCTCTTTCTATCTTACCATTCTGTTTTATTCCTTTTTCATAGCATTAACTTACCATTTAAATTATCTTTATATACTTGTCTTGTGTGTTATTTGTGTACGATCACTCTCCTCTCCCAGGAATGTAAGATCTTGTGGACCCAGAACAATATCTGGTACAGGGTAGTTACTCTCTATATATTTGTCAAATAAATACATTTAAATACATTAAACATCAGCTTTCTCATCTTACAATGAGCAAAATACTACCTACCCAGCTAGACTGCTGTGATGATTCAGTGAAATCATAGCCACATAAACTAATGTGGATAACGTAAAATGCCAAGAAATGTTATTCTTATTACTACAAAACACTACCCAACGCCAAATGTTTCCCTGTATAGCTCCTGGCTTGAAATTTTCAACATTAGGTTCCTTTATTTGGCTATGACTGACTATTGTTAAAATGTAAATTCCTTGTTTGGTGGAATAATATTAATTAGATGAGTTATTATCACTTGGCAACCATTAGCAACCCTAAAATATAGAACAAGGTAATTCTGAATTAAATTTAAAATTGAGGGAGGTTCTGTACTATTTAGGCAGGGCAGCCCTAGTTAGTAAGAACTGCCTGGAGAGGTACAGAGGAAGAGAGAAATGGAGCAGAGTGTTGAGGACACGGGGTCCAATGGGACCAGAAAAGGGAGAGGGAAGTATGTGAATAATAAACTTTGTTGACCCTGAACTAGGAAGATCTTGGGTCAACTCTGGTCAGGAAGGTGGAGCAGACATGCTTTTAGTTAACGTTAGTTAAACACCTTGTGAGCTAGACAAATGTCATATACATTTGGCCCTCTTCAGAGGGTTCTGTGGCCGCAGACTCAACCAATCATGGATTTGATCCTTGGTTGGTTGAATTCACGGATGCGGAGGCCAACCGTAAGGGACTTGGGCATCCATATATTTTGGTATCTGCAGGGGGTCACCCGCAAATACCGAGGAATGACTATATTACATCAAATGATATGTTACTTAATCCTTAGTGCAACTTTTGATGTATTATTATGCTGACATTATACAAGGGAAAATGGTAATTCATAGATATTAAGTGCCTCTGGAAGCAGAGCAGTGTAGTGGTAAGAACACTGAATTTGTAGAGAGGCAGGCAGAATCGGAAACCCAGCTCCAACATGGACCAGCCACGGGGTCTCTGGCAGGTTACATACATTTCCATGCATCAGTTTCCTCTTCTGTAAAACCGGGGTGATAATAATCATAATTATCTTCCAGGGTGATGATTAAATGCATCACTATTTATAAAGCTCTCAGAATACTGGCACAAGGGTGGGTACTAATCATATACAAGGATGCATAGCTAGTTATTGGGGGCACTAGAATTTCTAAAAGCTATTAAAATTTATGTATAGCTTGATAGATTTTCCCACACTGAAAACACTCATGTAACCAGCATCCGAACCATGGAACAGATTACCAGCACCCGAATGCTCTGCTCATGCTCCCTTCCAGTCATATCCCCAAACCCTTCACTACTGACTGTCTGACTTCTAACACACAGAAGAGACTTTCTTGTTTTTGTAATTTATATAAAAGGAATCATACAATGTATAACCTTTTGTATCTGGCCTCTTCTACTAAACTTTGTATTTGTTGTTATATGTGGATAAAAATCCTTTATTCTTATGGTTGTATGTTATTTTATCTGTAAATTTACCGCAACTAATATATCCAATCTACTGCTGATCCACATTTGAGTAGTTCCTAAATTTAAGCTATTACTAATAGTACTGCTATAAACCTTTCAACAATGCTTTCTGGTGAACATGTATACACATTTTTATTTGGTATATATCTACAAGTGGAATTTCTGGCTCATAAGGTATTAATATAGTCAGCTTTAGAATACAGCGTAAAACAGAGATTAGTTGTAAATAAGTACTCCCCATGAGTAGAATATGGAAAGTCTACTTTGTCTTCTTCATTGCAGCCATTCTTGAGGGGTAGAGTGGTATCTCATCGTGGATTTACTTTGCATTTCCTTGATGACTAATGAAATTAAACACCTATTTATTGGGTATTTGGATATCTTGTATAAAGCAACACCAAGATTTAAACCGAGGTTTTTCTAAGTCAAAAGCCTGTGCTCTCTCTTTTTTATTTTATAAATAACTATCCCCACCCTTCATTTTACAAATAACTGCCTCTCTCCAAAGCTTTTCAAAGAATTATAAGTTCCAATTTAGAAATCAAGTGCATTCACTATTTTTATTCTGTATTCACTTTTTTTTTCTTTTGTAATTTAGAGAACTATCCTCTGGTAATGGAGGGGAGGAAGGGGGTCTTTTATAAAAGACTGTCTTGCACTTCCTTTTGTTTCCACTCAAAGTGGAATTAGAAAATTATCTTGGCTCTGCAGGCCTGCTCAGCGTTTGGAGCGGGGGAGGGGAAGACAGTAAGGAAGGATGACCTACTTCTGGAGGCTCCATGACATCGTTTTTAGTGACTGCAAGGTGTTTTCATGACATTTATGTTTGAAACTGAGCCAGGGGTGCGTGGGGGGCAGGAAGATTGGGTGTATGTGTGAGAATAATGACAGTACAGCATGTCTGTGAGTATTTTGCAGGAGAATGCATTATTGCAGCTTGGGTTTTAAGTTTTACTTTTACTGTTAGCACATACAGGTATACCTAAGTCTCCCATACTTCCTCCAAAGCCTTTTGTAGGGACAGTAAATAGGGAAAAATTACTATTATAAGATATATCTCTTGTAAACACTTAAGTTGTTCCTGCTTTTCTTTATGAGAATGCACAGAAACACCACCAAACTCCTTAACATAACTTGATTTTATAAATAACAGTATTAGAGCTTCCCCGGTGGCGCAGTGGTTGAGAGTCCGCCTGCCGATGCAGGGGACACGGGTTCGTGCCCCGGTCCGGGCAGATCCCACATGCCACGGAGCGGCTGGGCCTGTGAGCCATGGCCGCTGAGCCTGCGCGTCTGGAGCCTGGGCTCCGCAACGGGAGAGGCCACAACAGGGAGAGGCCCGCATACCGCAAAAATAAATAAATAAATAACAGTATTAGTATTATCCAGGATACAGCTCCTACATATTTATTCTCAGCCTCAAAAGCCTTTCTTGCCTTCAGATAGAACACTAAACTGTTCTTCATTGTCATAAAAGGGTTCCAGCTAATGAATATACCTTCTTGGCTTACGTTCAAATCACACACAGTTTTTCCTCTCCTGGATTTGAAAGAATATTCTTCCTTTAAAATCCTTCTCAAATATAAATTATTTAAAAGAATTTTTTTATCTTGGGAAACACTAGAGAGGTACATTTTTGAATCATTTGTGCCAATGTGAACACTGCAGAAAATAAAATATACTTTAACAGTCCCAACTGTATGCATTCCTTGTCTTTTTCTCTAATGAAACACTAAGCTTGAAAAATAGAGGCTTTTGACGACTGAAGTAGGTTTTTTTAACATGCTTTCTGGTTTGGTTATGTCGATAACAAATTGAAACTGTGACCAGTGGGCTGGGTTGCAGGTTAAAGATGAATGAATCTATTAACAATTTAAGAGACTGTCTTCAAAAACATGGCTTGGGTAGTTGAGAGACTATTAAACAAACACGATCCTGTTAGGAATTTACAAGCAGCAAAGAGTATTTCTGCTGCTCTCAGCAGTTGGTATTCTAGCCACTACTCACGGTAAGTGGCCAGCCCAAAAGATAATCCCTGCTTCCAGTGAATTCACAACATGACATTGGACCTGGAGCCACTTTTGACACAGATTTCCCTGAACTACTTAAACCATCTGCCCTATTGCCAAGAGTGGTAACTAATGCAGGAAGATGCTGACTTTTTTGCTTCAAAGGTATGATCATATTATATCCTTACTACAGACTGATCTACTGTTTTGCTGATTCTGGAATTTTTCTCTATGTTGTGGTTTTAGGGAAAGAAACTGTAATGCTCTTAGCTTAAATTTTCATGACATCTACCTGACTCAGCAATTATACTCAAATTTATTTGTTCTTCAATTAGTATTTAAATATCTACCATAGGCTGAGCATGGAATCAAACCCTGGGCAAGCAGTGTTCTATAAAATAGACATGACCTATGGATTCATGGAGCTCATAGGCCACTGGGGTTGAAGGAGGCAGTAATAAATATGTAGACCATCAGATGTATATTTTATCAGAACTTTGGTGCTTTGAACGAAATGCACTGCAAGCAATGATAATGAATAACAGAGGTAGGGATTAAGTTAGATACAGTAGTCAGGGAAGGACTTTCTGAGTCTGTAGAATTAACAAGAAGCACATGTAGCAGGAGTACAGTGTCCAAAGAGAAAAGAACAAATTGAAGATGGGTATTTATCATAAGGCAATAAATAGATAATTGTACAAAAACAATTGCACAAAGCTATTTATTGTGGCATTGTTTATCATACTGAATGCTAGAAAAATAGCTTCCATGTCCAACAATAAGGGAACTGTTAAATAAAGTTCATGCTTACAATTTTAAATTGTGCATCCATAAAAATAAGATTGAAGATGGATGATAGTGTTGTCCAGTGGTTCTAGACATAAATTTAGAGCAAAACTGTCTAGGCTCAAACTGAGGTTCAGCTACTTAGTAGCTATGTGACCTTGGGCAAGTTACATAATTTCTCTGTATTTTAGTTACCAATAAAATGAAGATAATGACAATCTACAATAGGGCTGTTTTGAAATTTACATGAGTTGATATATGTAAAAGACTTAGAAAAGTAGCTTTTCACATTAAGGACTATTTTCATCATCATCTACATTTATTGACTGAGGAAGCAGGCCATAATGAAGTCTAAAATGAAGGTTACACAGCTACACAAATAGCATATCTAATATATTCTCTAAAAATACCTTTGCATTAAAAAGGACAGAGAATATAATAGAGAATATTAATGGTGGCTATATCTGGATAATTTTTATTTTCTTTTTATTTTCAGTATTATTTGCATTACATTTCTACAACTAGCCTGTATTACTTTTATAATCAAATAAACTAAAAAACTCAATTCGCCTTTATAAAAATACATTTTTGTATTTCTATTTTCAAAACCTTCCACTGAAGTGTGATCTTATTTTTTATATGTGGAATTAAAAGAAACATAACAATGACAGCAAAAAACCAACCTCGTAGATACAGAGAACAGACTTGTGGTTGCCAGAGATGGGGGTGGGGCATTTGGAAGGTGGGTAAAATGAGGGGGTCAAAAGGTACACACTTCCAGTTATAAAATAAACAAACTGTGGGGACTGAAATTTGCCAAGAGAATAGAACTTAAATGTTCTCACCAAAAAAAAAAAAAAAAAAAAAAAAAAGATAAATATGTGAGGTGATGGATAGGTTAATTAACTAGATGGGGGGAGCTCTTTCAAAATGTGTTTTTAAAAAGAAGTGTTTTTCTAATGTGCTGTGCTGAACATGATGCTGAACACTGAGAATACAGTGATAAATATGATGACATTTCTTCCCATAAATAGCTTACAATCTAGTTGAATTAAACAGAAAAGTAATAGTTATATTACTTTAGTCCTGTAGGTGCCAAAAGTGGTCCAATATGTCTGAAAGGCTTCATGGAGGAGGTAACTCATGAGGTGAGTCTAGATAAATAGGTAGGGACAAATGGAATGGTTTAGGTAGGGTGGCACAGTGTTCTAAGAAGATATAGCCACATTTGGAGAGCGTGGTAAGTGTGGACACACACAAGATTCATATGGCTGCAGCTTCAGGGAGAGGGAGTGAGCTAGACTACAGAGGTTGGGGGTGGGAGATGCCATCCTGGAAGGACTTGGACTTCACCATGACAGGGAGTTTGAACTTAATCCTAAAGACAATGAAGGGGAGCCAATGAAGGATTTTAAGGAAATATATTATGAAGATGATATGATGGGTGTTCATAAATAAAAAACAAAAACAGACTCACAGACATAGAAAACAAACTTATGGATATTAAAGGGGAAAGTGGTGGGGGGGATAAACTGGGAGTCTGGGAGTAACAGATACACATGACTATATATAAAACAGATAGCCATTCTGACTGGTGTGAGATGATATCTCATTGTAGTTTTGATTTGCATTTCCCTAATGCTTAATGATGTTGAGCATTCTTTCATGTGTTTGTTGGCAGTCTGTATATCTTCTTTGGGGAAATGTCTATTTAGGTCTTCTGCCCATTTTTGGATTGGGTTGTTTGTTTTTTTGTTATTGAGCTGCTTGTAAATTTTGGAAATTAATCCTTTGTCAGTTGCTTCATTTGCAAATATTTTCTCCCATTCTGAGGGTTGTCTTTTGGTCTTGTTTATGGTTTCCTTCGCTGTGCAGAAGCTTTGAAGTTTCATCATCAAAAAATCTAGAAACAATAAGTGCTGGGGAGGGTGTGGAGAAAAGGGAACACTCTTGCACTGCTGGTGGGAATGTGAATTGGTACAGCCACTATGGAGAACAGTATGGAGGTTCCCTAAAAAACTACAAATAGAACTACCATATGACCCAGCAATCCCACTACCGGGCATATACCCTGAGTAAACCATAATTCAAAAAGAGTCATGTACCAAAATGTTCATTGCAGCTCTATTTACAATAGCCAGGAGATGGAAACAACCTAAGTGCCCAACATCGGATGAATGGATAAAGAAGATGTGGCACATATATACAATGGAGTATTACTCAGCCATAAAAAGAAACGAAATTGAGCTATTTGTAATGAGGTGGATAGACCTAGAGTCTGTCATACAGAGTGAAGTAAGTGAGAAAGAGAAAGACAAATACCGTATGCTAACACATATATATGGAATTTAAGAAAAAAAAATGTCATGAAGAACCTAGGGGTAAGACAGGAATAAAGACACAGACCTACTGGAGAATGGACTTGAGGATATGGGGAGGGGGAAGGGTGAGCTGTGACAAAGCGAGAGAGAGGCATGGACATATATACACTACCAAACGTAAGGTAGATAGCTAGTGGGAAGCAGCCGCATAGCACAGGGAGATCAGCTCGGTGCTTTGTGACCGCCTGGAGGGGTGGGATAGGGAGGGTGGGAGGGAGGGAGACGCAAGAGGTAAGAGATATGGGAACACATGTATATGTATAACTGATTCACTTTGTTATAAAGCAGAAACTAACACACCATTGTAAAGCAATTACACCCCAATAAAGATGTTAAAAAAAAAACAAAACAGATAAACAACAAGGACCTACTGTAGAGCACAGGGAACTGTATTCAATAGCTTGTAATAAGCCTATAATGGAAAAGAATCTGAAAAAGAATATATAAATACATATATAAAACTGAATCACTTTGCTATACACCTGGAACTAACATAACATTGTAAATCAACGACAATTCAATTTTTTAAAAAAAAGTGAAAAAAAAGAGAATGATGCAGGTTCCCAGAAGAAATTCAACATTCTCTTATTTCTAGTAATGGGACTCATCTCCTTCATTTGTGACATGGGAGTCACTGCCTTGGCCAAGCGAGGTCTGCTTTTCTTTCCCGTGCCTAAGCTATAGGACAAACTGACTCCTGTTACGGAGTCCATGTGACATGTGGAAGCTCCCCAAAGGCTAACTTGGCACTGCAGTTGGGAAGGACGCTAATGCAATTCACTTTGGCCTGACTGATGAGTTGTTCATATGTTGTTTACTAAGATTTGGAAAAAAAAAAAATCTGAAATGCTCCCTGTGCAGTCACTGTCTTTCTCTTAAATAGAGATGGCAAAGTCTATGTGGTATTGCAATTTCTATCAAAACCTTCTTAAAGCTGCCTTATTTAAACAATTTAGAAAGCATTTAACTAGCAAAACGGCTTCCTTTTTAAGTAATGCCACAGTACAGATGTATTTAAATTCACACCAGAACATGATTTGTAGCTTCAAAAAACCTTTCAAAGAACTCTCTATTTGCTCTTAATAAAGCGTTGTCACACACTCGTGGTGTTATTTTTCAAGTGGCTGTGGTAACATTTTTAACTTGGTCCATCAAAAATTGATGGTCAAACCTCAATATTTTCATGGATTTGGGTGATATATTAATTGTAGGCTCCTGACAGTATCACAGAAGGAAAAATAAGCTGGTTGAGAACAAAGAGAACTGAGACCACCTGTTATTACATGGGAATCCTTTGGAAAAGGCATCCTTTTCAGGGAACAGGATTCCTTGAGTTGAAGCACTGAGAATGGGGGTTCCTCCACAGTTACCAGACAGACACGTTCTAAAGCAAATGGAATTAACCAAGATGAAGAGAGGAGGAGAAAGCCAACGGCATGACCCATGAATTGACTGAAATTAAAAATCTGAAAAGGCCTATTAAATCTTATGCAGCCTCTCCAGACTGCATTGAAGTTTGTTCTCATAGCACATATACCTTGTGGTTTATTTAATTTATTTTTCAATTATTCAGCCTTCAAGTTCTCCTGATCTCTTATAAGAACATATTTTGGGGGTTCCCTGGTGGCGCAGTGGTTGAGAGTCCGCCTGCCGATGCAGGGGACACGGGTTTGTGCCCCGGTCTGGGAAGATCCCACATGCCGCGGAGCGGCTGGGCCCGTGAGCCATGGCCGCTGAGCCTGCGCACCCGGAGCCTGTGCTCCGCAACGGGAGGGGCCACAACAGTGAGAGGCCCACGTACCGCAAAAAAAAAAAAAAAAAAAAAAAAGAAAAGCATATTATGATTTAACCAACTTAGCTTGTGGAAACAATGACTAGATATTGCATCTCAGGATTCATCCTTAGTAGATGCTTAATGAAGAATTACGTTTGAATAGGTGGAAAGAGAGAATGTCAACAAATAATGATGATAAACTTCTTGAGTAATTTTCAGTTGAATATAAGTAACTCTCTAAATTGGTGAACCATATGACCAAGGTAATCAAAAAAAAAAGAAAAAAGTACATTTGACAACATTCTATTATGCTGTAAATAATCAAATTATGGATTAGAGGAGTTTGGCATGAAATATATATTATGTATGTAAAAGATCAAAGAAAATATAGGTACAACATTAAGAGGTAAACTAAATCTTTTAAAATATAACATATTCTATTTTATTTTATTACATTACTAGCTTCTCCTCACTAAACACACTCTGTAAATCAGGCATATTAAACCATTATGATCCTTCTAGAATTTGAGAAATAGGACAGAATGTGAGTACTGTTGCTTACATACCCAAGGGCAGTGAAGCTCATTGATAATATTTCCATTATACAGTCTGTTCTTGAGTCTCTGCAGTAACTTCCAGGGATATACAGATTTTGCAGAGCTAAAGGAATGTCTTCTGGAAGGGCTGCTTGTTCTTTTCTGTTTCCTAATAGCACTCAACATGACAAATGTTTTGGTAATGAGGATGGAATTCTATTTAAACAAGCAAAACAACTAATACACATTCAAAGAATCTGTGACTTGTTTCACTGCACTTCAGCCTTCTAGAATTACTGATCAGTTGAACAAAGCTTTCCCCTAAACCTATGGGCTGACTCTGTACTAAAAATGGCTGCTCTAGGGCAGACCAAAATGCTCAAGGTCAGGAGGCTCCCTGGGATCCACAACCCAAGAAGCCTTGATTCTACCTCCAGAAAACAAATGCAATGCCCTGAAAAGAAAAGCATCATCTCCTAACCATCAATGAGCCCAGATTGCTTCCTTAAAAGATTTGCTCACAGTCTTTCAACTAAGATTCTAATATTTGATGGAACTTGTGGCACTAATGAAAGCACACTTTTCTTTAGCAGCAAAGTTCTATTGCTCATCTTATAGCCTGAACCCATAGACAGGGGATGGTCTCACTCCTACAACTACAATTTGTTGAATTCTTAAATGGTGTGTTAGGACACATTTTTTTTTTTTTTTTTGCGGTACGTGGGCCTCTCACTGTTGTGGCCTCTCCCGTTGCGGAGCACAGGCTCCGGATGTGCAGGCTCAGCGTCCGTGGCTCACGGGCCTAGCCGCTCCGCGGCACGTGGGATCCTCCCGGACCGGGGCACGAACCCGTGTCCCCTGCATCGGCAGGCGGACTCTCAACCACTGCGCCACCAGGGAAGCCCAGGACACATTTTTATATGTGGAATTCATAAAACAGCTCTTAATAGGGACTTTGGTAATGAAGAGATTCTTGCTAGTGAGATGTCACGGAAATTAAATGAGCAATTTTTAGTAATTGTTCACATTACCTAAGCAGAAGACTCTTGAAAATGTACAATTATAAAGTCCATTTCAGATACACTGATTGTTTTTGAGCACCTCTGATGTACCTATTTTCTGATAGGCACCAGGAGTTTGGAGATGAATAGGACATGGCCAATTTATGGAGGTACTTAAAGTCTGCTCTCCTGAAGGTTAAGTAGCAATTCATCTGAAAGATGAAGGGAGGGAGGGGATTAGGGGAGATAGGAAGCTAGACAGAGGGGTTAGCAGGTGACCATGAGTGTCGGAGGAAAGGACAATAGCTTCGTCAGGCTGTAGATGAATCTGGAAGATGAATCTGGATAGGCAAGGAGGAACCAGTTACTGAAAGTCCTAGTCAAGTCATGTGAAAAAATCTGAACTTTATCCAGAAAATAAGGGAGAGCCACTGAAGGAATTTTAAAGCAAAGAAGTGACAAAGTTGAACTAAACTCAGCAAAGAAATGATAAAGTATTCAAACCATTTTTCCTGCAACCATGCCAAGTACTAAAAAAAATGGTTTCTCTACTGACCCAAATAACAGAAATAACCTCAAAAATGGGTGCTTCTTTTCTGGTTAAAAGGATATATTGGCTAAAATTGAATACTGGTCCATAGCTCTGGGACCCCAAATGTTTCATGCTTCATTGCTGCTCAACAGAACTTCTATGGCACAAATAAAAGACAAGGTCTATGACAGACCCCCAAATATTCTCTTTTCTTTTCCCATGGTGGGGAGTTTGCCTGACAATGTTTCATGCAATGGTCACCCAGTTTCAAAGTGCTTTTGCTTCTCAAGGTCACCTAACCAGCTTAGGCTCTGATGAGAAGGCTGTCATGTTAGCATTTATGATTGGGGCAGGGTGTCCATAGATATTCTTCCAAAGTGAAACCTAGTTCAGAGTGAACCAATCAGCCCTCGAGAAGATTATTGCAGGTAATAATCTTCTTCTGGTCTCAAAAAAAAAAAAAAAAAAATCAAAGTAGGACACAATACCATTTCCAGAAAAATCTGTGACATTATCAAGCATTTTAAAATGTTTCATCATGAGTACATATATACTCTTTTCAGAAATCAGGAAATACATTTTTTGAAAATCCTGATTGTTAGGAAAATAGTTCTATATACGTAGTTTTTTTCAATCCTGTTAGCTGCACAGGGTAGGCCTTGGGCCTAGAATACATTCTTACTGAAAATTAAAAAATCCTCAAAGCCTGTGCTGGACTTGAGAAAGAAGAGCATCTTTCTCTGTTTCAGACTCAGTGTGAACTCCTTTGTTCTGCTTAAGTGTATGTGTTATATGGCACCTGGTCAGCTCCACAGCTCTACCTGTCCCTTACAGGGAGGGGACGGGGTTTCTGTTCTGTGTCACAACTGGGATGCATGTAGGCACCATGGGTGATGGATGCCCAACTACTGAAGCTGGTATTGCTCTGTCTCTTCTTTATTAAGTAAAACACTACTCCATCCAGTACTTGACATCATTGTGTTTTCCTTGGCAACTCTAATATCAAAATGCAGTAGGCAGAAGTGTTTGGACTTCTACTTCTGCTAACAGGCAACATATGCCAGGTGCTCAACACTGATTATATGCTAAAATACTTAAAATTACTTTCTAGGCAGTAAACATGGCATTATTCAATGCAAAGTGAGATCACCACAGAATCTGGCCGAGAGTCCAAGAATCTAGGTCATAAATTGGCCATCGCTCTTTACCAGGTTCCAAAGGAAATTTATATACACATAACCACTAAACTCCAATGCAGAACTCTCCAGTGAGGTGGAAGAGGCCCTGGGTAGAACCACTATGGCCTAAACAAGGTGGATTGAAAAGACCACAAACCAGAGTAGAGGGCGCCACTGGGCCCAAGCCCAAATCTCAGCCACACCACTGCAAAGGCTCTCATCCAGGGCCAGTCCAAGAGCTCAAAGAGGAAGATGGAGGAAACATTTTCTGAAACGCCTATAGTAGATTTAGTTTAGAGAAACTTCAGTAGGTCTTCTGAGGCTGAGGCATCAGGAACATCCCTGAAAAAATAGCATCCCAAAAAGAAATACACAGAGAAGACCAGGCTTCTTCCAGGAGGAAATGGGCCACCTCTACCCTGGTCACATGGGGACAACGGTCAGAAGAGAGCAGAAGGAAACCAGAGAGAAAGAGACAACTAGCTACTTCTCCCTAGCATAATGTAAGGAAGTCCATGTACGGAGAGACTGTGACACTCCCCGGTCCCCCTTCCTTCTCTGCCCAGGACAGTGACATTCTCTCCATTACCCCTATAGCTCAATAACCAATGATATATCCTTGAGCATGTCCACCAGGCCTCTTTAGTGGAAGAAGAAAATGCCTTGATCCTGACCCAATTTGATTAAAGGATCAGTTGTCAGTGTGTAGAAGGATGTGAGAAGGATAAGGGATTTCCAACTTCCTCCCACTAGAACCACACCCCCCAATATCACAGTAACATCCTATTTCCTTATCTCTGAGACTAATCTCTGTACTATGAACAACAGTGACTTGGGAGGGGGCAAGTCTTCCATTGGATGTGTACTTTGTATGTTGCTTTTTTTTGTTTTTGAAAAGCTCTTATTAAATTAATGGTGCAACTCCTAATTGTTGGAAACTTAGAACTGTGGCAATAGTATAACATATGAGAGAGTACAGAAATAGTCTAGTTTCTCACTCTCAAATAATTCTGATTTAACATTTGAGATCCTTGCTTTCTAACTCTAGTCTTTTCATGCAAGTGTTATTAAAGAAATGGCTTTGAAGAGCAGGAGTGTGTCAGCTTGTGTTGTCAACTGCACATCACTCCCATCCTTGGGGAGAAGCCTGGTACCCGCACTTCCTGGGATCCCTCGCCCTTTAGGTTCCAATTTGAATTATGCCAGTGGGAATCCTTGCAGGAAAGCTGGAGCACAGAAGAGGAGAAGCCTGCATTCTCCAGCAGCAGCAGCCAGGCGAACACTGACAGATGCCTAGAGCAGATTTTGCCTGGGGCTTATTACGTGAGCAGTGGCAAGTCACTCGGGAATTGCCGGCAATTAAAGATCATCAGCAACAGCTTCTCTGTGTTCCCTGCACTTCTGGAGTTCTTGAAAACCAGCGGCATTCTCCCCCTGACCTTTGCTTCTGCAGCCCTTCCAATTCAGCCTCTAATTCCCTATATTACATTCTTTTTTGCTTGAAGTAGAGTGATTGAAAACAAGTGACAATCACATTCTTCTTTTTCCTATGTAACACCCCTCTGCCTTTAGCTATCAAAATTTTTTTAAAGTTAGGGAGTAGTCTTTTTTTGGAGGCTGTTTCTGCACTGCAGAAGACATTACAGGAAGAATGAGGAATATCCTTTGGCTTATTTAGTTCCCTTACCTCATCTAATTATCTTTATTTATATTTATACTTCATACTCCTGTCTTTAGATATCTTCATTATTCCACATGGCTACATAATTATAGTAGAAGTAGCAGTTAACATCTCTCTTGTTCTTAACACTTTTAAATTCATATTTATATATTTTATTTCACTTGATCTTCATGGTACTTTTATACCTACAATGGAATGGCATTATATCTTCCTAGTTAACAGGTGGGAAACTTGAAACCCAGAGAAGTGATTTATTTAAGGTCACACAGAAAATCAGGGATTATGCTAGAACCAGAATCCATGATTTCTGACCACTACTATTCCAGGGTGTCTGATAGTACTCTACTAGCTTACTAAGATGGTGACTCTGCATATATCTTTCATGACTGGTGAAAATTTCCTATAGAATGAGGCCCGTGGATTCTGATTTACCATGTTTCTTTTCTGTGAAGAGTCTTTGTCAATTCTTCGAGTCTCATTTTTCAAATTAATATAACAAGCTCAATGGGTAACTGCAAGATCATTGGGGGGCAGCTCCATGATTATTAATTGGCATCTAATATATTTGGTATACTGGAAAAGTATAACAATAGTGAGAGTAACAGTATATCATTATCTCTGACAACCTTTCAGTGGCCAATGCCAATGAGTCACTAGTCTAATTAATATCTACTGAATGAGTTTTCATATCAGAGGCACTCCCAGGATTCTAATTGTACTATTTGGCAGCGTTACTTGAAGGGCATCCAACTGAGAATCAGAAAGATATACATATTTGCTTACTCCAAGATAAGCTTTTCAGAATAAAAAGATAAAGAAATTGGGCAATATTGAGAATAGCATAGCACATAATATACTTAATATATAAATAAATGCAGAATTTGGACAGCTTTTAGGATTTAATCTTATTTTTTAGTCACATGAATAAATATAGCCAAGACTCTACTTAGAGAAACACACATTTTTCACCTCAGAAAGGTTTGTTAATTAATTCAACATTTCTACCTAAGGACAGTAAATTTTAAATAGAAAAAAATAAGAAAAAATAAATTTGCGGGCTTCCCTGGTGGCGCAGTGGTTAAGAATCCGCCTGCCAATGCAGGGGACAACGGTTTGAGCCCTGGTCTGGGAAGATCCCACATGCTCAGCAGCAACTAAGCCCGTGTGCCACAACTACTGCGCCTGCACTCTAGAGCCACAAGCCACAACTACTGAGCCCACATGCTGCAACTACTAAAGCCCGTGCGCCTGGAGCCCGTGCTCCACAACAAGAGAAGCCACAGCAATGAGAAGCCCGCGCACCGCAAGGAAGAGTAGCCCCCATTCCCCACAACTAGAGAAAAGCCCGTGCGCAGCAACAGAGACCCAAAAAAAGCGCAACATATTAGCAAGGCAAATGGAATAGTTGTAGCAAGCTTTTAATGCAAAGATGTTGAAAATCTCTAAGAACTTAGCATTGACTAAAGATAGGGATGTATTGATATGTATATGCATTTATATGTATATGATATCTAAATGAATGAAAGTTTTAATGGTTTACTTCTTACATTAAAAATGCTTCTAACTTTTGAAGTTTTATTTTTAAACTGCACTTGTGTATAATTGCAATGACAACATCAATTTAAGAGCAGAACACCTGGCCTGTTTAGACCAGTAAGCTGGAAGTACAGGAACACCTGGCTTCACAGATACTGTGTGTTTTACAAATTGAAGGCTTGTGGCAATGCTGCACTGAGTAAGTTTATCTGCACCATTTTTCCAACAGCATTGGTTCACTTTGTGTCTCCGTGTCACATTTGTTAATTCTTGCAATATTTCAGACTTTTTCATTATTATTATATTTGTTATGATGACCTCTGATCAGAGACTTTGATGTTACTGTTGTAACTGTTTTGGGGTGTGGAAACCATGCAAATACGGCAGCAACTTGAATCCATAAATGTTGAGTGTGTTCTGACTGCTCCACCAACTGGCTGTTTCCCCCATCTATCCCCCACTCCTTGGGCCTCTACTTCCTAAGATACTACTATTTTGAAATTAGGCCAATTAATAATCCTACAATGGCCTCTAAGTGTACAAGTGAAAGGAAGAGTCACATGTCTCTCACTTTAAATCAAAAGCTAGAAATGATTAAGCTTAGTGATCAAAAGCTGAGAGGCTGAAAGCTAGGTCTCTTGCGCCAAACACTTAGCCAAGTTGTGAAGGCAAAGGAAAAGTTCTTGGAGGAAATTATAAGTATTACCCCAGTAAACACACAGATGATAAGAAAGTGAAACAGCCTTATTGCTGATATGGAGAAAGTTCTGATGATCTGGGTAGAAGAGCAAACCAGCCACAGCCACATCATTCCCTGAAGCCAAAGCCTAATCCAGAGCAAGGCCCTAATCCTCTTCAATTCTATGAAGGCTGAGAGAGGTAAGGAAGCTACAGAAGAACAGTTTGGAGCTGGCAGAGGTTGGTTCCTGAGATTTAAGGAAAGAAGCTACTTCCACAACACAAAAGTGCAACATGAAGCAGCAAGTGCTGATGTAGAAGCTGAAAGTTATCCACAAGATCTGGCTAAGATCATTAATGAAGGTGGTTACACTAAACAAGGTTGTTAATGTAGATGAAACAACCTTCTATTGGAAAAAGATGCCATCTAGGACTTTCATAGCTAAAGAGGAGAAGTCAATGCCTGGCTTCAACGCTTCAAAGGACAGGCTGACTCTCTTGTTAGAGGCTAATGCAGCTGGTGACTTTAAGTTGAAATCAATGCTCATTTACCATTCTGAAAATCCTCATGGGCGCTTAAGAATTATGATCATTCTACTCTGCCTGTGCTCTACAAATGGAACAACAAAACCTGAATGACAGCACATCTGTTTACAACATGGTTTGCTGAACATTTTAAGCTTGCTGTTGATATATACCGCTCAAAAAAAACAGATTCCTGTCAAAATATTCCTGCCTGTTGACAATGCACCTACTCACCCAAGAGCTCTGATGGAGATGTACAGTGAGATTAATGTTGTTTTCATGCCTGCTAACATCATGGAGTCATTTCAACTTTCAAGTCTTTTTATTTAAGAAATACTTTTTGTAAGGCTATAGCTGCCATAGATAGTGATTCCTCTGACGGATCTGGGCAAAGTCTATTGGAAACCTCCTGGGATGGATTTACCATCCTAGAACATTTACGATTCATGGAAGAGATCAAAATATCAACATCAACAAGAGTCTGGAAGAACTTGATTCCAACCCTTATGGATGCCTTGGAGGGGTTCAAGACTTCAGTGGAGAAAATAACTGCAGATGTGGTGGAAATAGCAAGAGAACTAGAATTAGTTGTGGAGCCTGAAGATGTGACTGAATTGCTGCAATCTCATGGTAAAACTTTAACAGATGAGTAGATGCTTCTTGGATGAGCTAAGAAAGTGGTTTCCTGAGATGGAATCTACTCCTGGCGAAGATGCTGTGAAGATTGTTGAAATGACAACAAAGTATTTAGAACAGTACATAAACTTCATTGATAAAACAGTGCCACGGTTTGAGAGGACCGATCCCAATTTTGAAAGAAGTTCTACTGTGGCTAAAAAGCTCTGTAGTATTTCAGGCTACAGAGAAATCATTTGCGAAAGGAATGGTCCATCAATGTGGCAGACTTCACTGTTGTCTTATTTTAAGAAATTTCCACAGTCACTCCAGCCTTCGGTAACCACCACACCCTGATCGTTGAGGAGCCGTCAACTTCACGGCAAGCCCCTCTATCAGCGAAAAAGATTACAACTTCCTGAAGGCTCAGATGATGGGTAGCATTTTTTAGGAATAAAATATTTTTTTTAAATTAAGGTATATACATTGTTTTTTTTTTTTAGATATAATACTATTGCACGCAGTATAGTGTAAGCATACCTTTAACATGCCCTGGGAAACCAAAAAATTCATGTGACTTGCTTTATTGCAGTCATCTGGAACTGAACACACATCTCAGAGGTAGGCCTGAGTGTATTACCACTACCCAAGGTGTTTACACTGTTGAGGTGGAAAGCCCTCTGGCAGGACCAAATTTAAACTCCAGCTTTGTCACTCAGTGGTTGTGGAACAATAATGTATTTGGGTAATTTCTTGCAAATCCTTAGTTTCCATATCTGTAAACCTCATATTTTGTTTTAAGATTAAATGAAATGAATATTTAAATTATTTAGCAGAGGCTCACAGTTCATCAATAAATACTCCTCTCAGTTTCTCTAAATCCCACAATAATCCAAATACTTGGCCCAAAGTCTTCAAACCTAGCAGCTACCCTGCTCCCCCTTCCTCCAACTTCCCCAAACATCAACTGGTCCATGGTGTCCACATAAATATAATCAGTAAGAAGAGGCAGAACTTTTTCCATTTAGGAAACAGACTTTCCTCTACTACGATATAAAATTTCCCCTCTAGTTCATCAGCGCTCTTGCCAAACTTTAGTCTCTGTAAAGGGATGTTACGTAAAAATGATGGTGGTTTGCTTTCTGAACCCATTTCCATGGAGATATTCTCTGAGTGCACAGGGAAGAGGATTTAACAACCAGAAAATTCGGAATACTATGTATGAGACACCTAACTAGACATGGAGCCTGCAACTTCCCAATGAAGCACAGAAAGGGACATTGGGTGGCAGGAGAGCACCGACTTGAGGTCACCTTCCCCTTGGGGTCTCTCCTGATTACCACAGTGGCTACCACCTAATGTCAGTGACTCCAAGGCCATGGTCCTCTTCTGTCTTTTGCCTCTCCCACTGCGGAGCACAGGCTCCGGACACGCAGGCTCAGCGGCCACGGCTCACGGGCCCAGCCGCTCCGTGGCATGTGGGATCCTCCCGAACTGGGGCACAAACCTGTGTCCCCTGCATCGGCAGGCGGGCTCTCAACCACTGCGCCACCAGGGAAGCCCTCCTCTTCTGTCTTATACCCCAAGCATGGGAAATGGGTTCAAAAAGGATAGGTTGCTACTGCTTTGTAGTTTGTTTGGTTTTGCTGTATGAGGTGAGGAACTCTTTAAAGGTGGCAAACACGTGCATGAATTCACTAGAGGTCATCGCTCTTGAAAATAATAACACTCCCATACTGAGTTTTTAAGTACAAATGCCTTATTATGTTGTGTAGTCATTAGTTGTTTATGCATATGTTTCTATCAATCTAGTATATGTCTAATAGTCCAAACCCTGAGTCTTATAATTTCATGCAATATAACAATAATGATGATAATAATAATAATAAACACATCCCTGGACTTATCCTCCTTGGGACCCCATTCTGAATTCTGAGTACTCTTGATGACTGAAGGGCAAGATGTTCTTGAATGAAGAAAATGGGAAGTATCACTTTTTTCTTTTTTAAAGGGAAAAGAACCAAATAAAAAAAGAGGCATATTCAGTTAGCAGCCAAGGAATGCATTCTCCTTAAAAAGCATCCCTCTGCCAAGTTTCTGGCTTCTGTTTGCTGTTGTTTAAAAGGTAAACGCAATTAAGAAAGAAAACAGCAAGTCTTTAAAAGCAATGCTGAATATTTATGTTTTCCCTCGGAGACTTCTGGGCTTATTTCTGAGGATCTTTCTTTGCTATTGAACATCATAGTGGTTAAAAGCCACCAAAATAACTCTGCTATACCATTCAGCCTTGGGAAGGGGGAACATGTTCACTTCATAACATCCATCCCTTTCAGATTGTGTTGTAATTCCTCAAAGTCTGAATACCAACAATATAATTTTCTCTCCCGTTGCTGAAAACACACCCTTTTGTTTCAAAAATTCCATGTTATCAAGTCTTACTAGGCAGTTGGGTGCAGCTATCTGACACCATCTTAATTGCTTTACCCTAAATAAGCAACTACACTGATGACAGGACCCCCAAATGAGTTAAACCATTTGGGCTTGCTCACTCCTGAATTATCTGAATTTGTTTGGCCAGAGAGGCAACTCCAGCCTTTGCCTGTATGTCAGTGAGAATTCTAAAAATTTCTCGGGCTGCTGCAAGTATGCTAATTCATTTGATGCTTGGGATTTGGGGATTTTTCTGTTTTTGCCTAATTTCAAACCCGTGTAGAGCCATAGTTACAGCTAATTCCAATAAAGCAATGTCTGAACAAAAACTCACTGTGTGTGACAACTTATTTCAAATTCTGGACAATATAGAGAGGGAAAACAATAGAGAGGCAAGTTAATGAATAGCATCTCAGCTCTGCTCTGAACACCATTCAGACTTCCTGTTCATCAGATCACTTCTCCTGGCTGCCACTATGTGACAGTCCCTGCCACCCCAGGAAACAGTCTCTCTGGGAGGTCACTGCAGCTTGTATAATAGCCCATCACAGACTACTTTTTAAAAGATCTTCTTAAAGTAGGGAAACCCCCTTGGGAACACCTGGATGGTTGTCTGGAGAGGTAACTCCCAGCTCTCTGAATGTCCCATATTTTGAAGTATAATGACAATTACTTAGAAACCAAAATCCTTGCATATCACCCATGCTCTAACAGGAATACTGGGAGGCAGGAAGAGGTGCACGTCTCCTTGGGTGGTCGCTTTCCCATGGCTAGGCAAATATCCATTTGGAACAAGCTTAGGCAGTGTTCACAAGTACAAGTGTAGACGGACATGTGGGTGGTCTGTCACACCCACACATGACTGACATACAGACAGGCAAAGATGACACACCACATGCACACTGTCCAGTGACTGACTCAGCACTCTCTGCACTGGTCTCCTTATCTCTAACCACTTTTCTAACCACTGCTCTGCCTTTTACTCTGTGCTTTGCTCATGTCACTTCCCAGATTGAAATGTTCAATGGTTTCACATTGCACCAGGTAAACTTCAAAGCCTATCACTTAAAAACCTCTTCAGCATGGTGCTGAGCGACATCTACAGAATAATGCCTCCCCCCACCACCACCCACAGATGTCCGGGTTCTACCCCCCAGATCCTGTGATCATGTTATCTTACCCGGCAAAAGAAACCTTGCAGATGTGATTCAGTTAGTGTAGAGATGATACACTTAGAGATAAGCCTGGACAGTTCCAGAGGGCCTAACATAATCACAGGGCCCTTATAAAAGGAAGGCAGGAGGGTCAGAGTCAGAGAAGGAGATGTGATGACATAAACAGAAGCTGGAAAACAGAAGTTGGAATAATATGCTCTGAAGATGGAGAAAGGGGCCAGGAGCCAAGGAAAAGCCAAGGAAACAGATTCTACCCTCGAGTCTACAGAAGGAATGCAGCTCTGCTGACACCCTGATTTTAGCCATAGACCTATTTTGGACTTCCAACCTGCACACTTTTACATAATACATTTGTGTTATCTGAAGCCACCAAGTTTGCGGTCATTTGTTACAGCAGCAATAGGAAACAAATGCACTCAACCTTCTACCCTCTATCTTCTCGTCTTCCTGAATCCTTGAGTAAAGCCATGTTTATCAGCCAGGGTGTTCTACAGTCATTCTGCAGATCCTGTTCATGTTCTAGGAGCACCTTCAATCCCACTGCTTGACGGACAGAATGGACTTGAGGACACGGAGAGGGGGAAGGGTAAACTGGGACGAAATGAGAGAGTGGCATGGAAATATATACACTACCAAATGTAAAATAGATAGCTAGTGGGAAGCAGCCACGTAGCACAGGGAGATCAGCTCGGTCCCTTGTGACCACCTAGAGGGGTGGCATAGGGAGGGTGCGAGGGAGATGCAAGAGGGAGGAGATATGGGGATATATGTTTATGTATAGCTGATTCACTTTGTTATAAAAGCAGAAACTAACACAACATTGTAAAGCAATTATACTCCAGTAAAGATGTTAAAAAAAAAAAAATCCCACTGCTTTTCTGACCATGTGATTCCTGCTTTCTCTGAACATCTGTGGTAATTATTCTGAGACCACCTTAAATGTCCTCTTACTCATAGGCACTATTGTTAACATTTCTACTACTGCTTTGAACTAACATTTAACTTTCTGTGATTACACCTTTGTCCTCTTCCCCAACTGAATTTCAAGCACTCTGAGGATGGGGCTTATGTCATATAATTTTTTGTTTTTACCCCCCTAGAATAGTATTGTGCACAAAAAAAATACGAAATAAGTATTGGTTTGACATATTAAATAATGCTGTAAGAAATTTATTACAAAACGTCTTACCAGCAACTTCACAGGATTAAACCTGGCAGTGGGTTTTTACAGGGGCTCTCTAAATTTCTGAAGTAGCATCACGAATGACTCTATAGGGCTGTGATTATTGGTCAATAATGGAAAATAAAGAAATAGGTAAATAGATAAAAAGAAGGAAATGGTAGTAGAACTAGAGAGGGCACTAAAATCCCCAAAAGCACTTTCCTAGATAACATGACATGTTCTAGTGCAGGGGTAACACAATAAACAGATTTAGGCCTTAAATTTTAGGGCTTTTCATGAGGCATATGTGGCCTGTGTCTTCCAAACTCTGTTCACTGAGGACATTTCCTAGTAAGGTTAGAGGGGAGAGTGTAAAACACTTTCTTTTTTCAACCAAGTCTCTCCAATAAGTTGAAATCTACATGTGATAACTTTTCCCAAAGAAGTACAGTAAAAATGACAGGATCTGTTTGTACCAGGGCCCTGCACATCAGCAGCTAGCCAACATTCTGGAGATGAACTGCCTAGGTTGAAATCCTAACTCCATCTCCTAGAGGCTGGGTAAACTTTCAAGTCTTTCTGGCTTCAGTACCTCATCTCTACAATGGGGATAATAGGAATACCTTCCTCATTTGGCTGTGGTGGGATTAGATGAGATAAAGTATGTGAAGTGATCAGTAGAGGGCCTGGCACATAATGAGTCTTTAGGAAAAACTACTTATAACTATTGTTCTCTCTGAAAACCTGCTTGGGTCACTTCTACAAGCTTCTGGTGCACAAACCAATTGAGCTCATTTGGAGACTAATGGAGAAGGAACAGCTACTCCACAGGAGGAAATGACATCAGGAAAAGAAGAATTAACTGCCAAGATAAAGGTTCATGTTTTAACTGTAGATCTCAAGGCAAGGTCAGGTCTATCAGACGCTTCCAAATCCATCCCATCCTTGTCACTAGCATTTCTGCATGTTCACCTTGCTGCTTGTGAACATGGAACTAGGGAGGATAAACCACTCCCCTTTTCTCCCAACTAGTTGGTAGCCATGTACTTTCCATGCTGCAAAATTCCAATATCATTATCGTAACCACAGTATAAGGTACGTATGATTTCCCCCATTTTACAGATACAGAAATGTGCCTCTGTGAAAGAAGCCAGACACCAAACAATACATATGATTTGATCCTATATACACATAAAGTTTTAAAAAAGGAAGTACAACACTAAATTGTAGTGTAAGAAGTTAAAAGACTGGTTACTTTAGAGAGGAGAGAGGGGAAGTGATTGGAGGTGGCCTGAGGGGGGATTCTGATGGGCTGGCAATGGCCCACATCTTGGTTTGCCTGGCTACACAGATTTCTTTTGGAGATAATTCATTGAGCTGTATATTGATATTTTGCACATTTTGTGTGTCAACTAAAAGGCTTATAAAAATGAGGTTCTGAGTGGTTAAATAATCTGTCCATGTCCACATGGAAAACGTGTGGAAGAGTACAGATTCACACACTTGTTTCTCAGTGTGGGCACCAAAATCCACAGTCTTCCCCAAGGTTTGCTGCCCTTAAAGAGAGTGAATAAAATATGAATCTTTTGCATCAATAGTAGGCCATGCTTTGGTCTAGAAAGTTTCTGTCCGGGGCCAGAAAGAAATGTTTTAAAGCAAGATTCTTTTGGTGCTTTTTTAGCTAATGAGGGACAATTATGACATTTAAGATCCTGTTAACTTTATATTCTTTCCTTGGAAAATGTGTTTTCTCTGGCAGTGTCTTTTTTGGGTTAGAGACCTTTCTAATCTTTGTTTTAAATGTCACAAGTGCTTTACTGGCAAATCAGTGAGTACAAATCAATATAATACAGTGATTTCTCAAAGGAAGGTGAAATTCCTGTTCACCTAGACCTGTCATACTGAAGTATTCACAATCATTATTTTTAGTCTTATTATTTATCCCAATTATGATTTTATATATATTTTTTCTTGTTTTTTGGCTCTTCTGCTAGACCACAAACCCTAGGATGGCAGAGTGTATACCTAGTACTTGGAACAAAGAATAGGCTCAAAGAAGAGGTTTTGAGTGAATGAATGAATGCTTAAATTAATGAATGAGCTAACAGAGGGGAGACAGAATAAAGTGAGTTTAAAACTATGAGGCATTCTGGTAAATGACAGAAGTGCGTTTCTTAAGTCAAGGCAACGATCTCGCTATCATTGTTTTTTCCTTGTGGTTCCTAATTATTTTTTGGTTTTTGTTTTTTAAATTGAAATACAGTTGACATACAATATTATGTTTGTTTCAGGTATACTACATAGTGATTTGACATTTACATACATTATGAAATGATCACCATGATGAGTCTAATTACCATCTGTCCCCATATGAAGTCATTTACATTATTATTGACCATATTCCTTATACATCCCTGTGGGTTATTTATTTTTTAACTAGAAGTTTGTACTTCTTAATCCCCTTCACTTCTTTTGCCCAACCTCACTCTCCTCCTCTCTGGCAATCACCTCTTTGTTCTCTGTATGTACGAGTCTGTTTTCATTTTGTTTTCTTTGTCTGTTTTTGTTTTTTAGGTTCCACATATAATACATGATATCCTGCACTGTCTTTCTCTGACTTATTTCACTTATTCACTTAGTACCCTCTAGATCCATCTATGTTGTTGCAAGTGGCAAGATTTCATTATTTTTTATGGTTGAGTAATATTCCAATATATGTATATGTATATATTTGCACATCTTCTTTATCCATTCATCTATCGATGGGCACTTAAGCTGCTTCCATCTCTCTCATTCTGTTTTATTTACCCACATGACTAATCTGGAGAGCAAGTATTCTGTTCCAGTTACTGTGTAGTTACTACATTCCAGACTCTGTACGTGCGGTGGGAATAATGTGGTTGAGGAACTCATAGATAAATTTCCAGTTATATTCTGAACTGATCTGTATTACTATAAATAACTACCAGTTTAAGTCAGAGCCACAGGTGTAATTGTTATCCTTGACTAATTTTCATAAATCATAATTTGAATTTGACTAATGGTATTATGATCAACCACAGGATTTCAAATAAATCACCCTTTGTGTTCCAAAGATTCTACTTAGGTGGCTAGTTCTATTTTAGAGAAGCATGAGCATTTTCAAAATCAAACCTCTTCTCTTTCCTATTATATGAAGGCACAGAAATTTACATCAATCTTTATTTCTCTGCCTAATTTAATTTTCTCTCTGTAGACTGAGCACCACATTTAGCTTGTGGTTGTTCTTAAGTTAGTACAGTAAACTAGTGCCTGACACAATCTTTTTGTACCTACACCCCGGTGTGGCTGATCACTCGTTCATCCTCTCCTACCTAGCTCCAGCTTCTCCAAGGACAGCTACAGTGCCACACCCTCAAGCTATCCTTTATTTTTTAAAATTCATAGTAGAAGCAGGTCATGGGCATTTTCCTTTAGCACAGATTACATTTCCATTGGTGCGTTAGTCAGAGGGCCAAAGGATGGCTCTCTTGCAAGAGCAGCACTGAGCATATTTAGGACATTTTAAACAGAGTAAACACTGTACTTTAATTTCACAACTTTAATAAAAGGGGTCCCCAATAATAAGTAAGGTGCTAAATTTCAATTAGGAATGTTGCACTTCATCATTTTTTTTTTAAAAAGTGATTCTGCATAGAGATTCACAAATTTCCATATAGCTGGGAAGTGTTACAAATTAAAATCAATCAAGGACTCACACAGGGAGAAGAGTCATTATTTTTTGCAGTTGTATTTTTAAAAAAAGATACATGAGAAATTTAAATGTAAATCCATGTCCAAGTTCAGAAGACTCAAACTGAATATCTGTTCTTGGTAAATAAAATTTTTGTAACTGTGTACTCAGGACTGGATCACAAAGAAGAAAGCAAGAAGGTTAGTTTCCCCTTGTGAATTTCTTCCCAACGCTAATAAGGAAATGTTGCCTTTTGTTTTAAAACTGTGGCTTTCTCACAAATTTCAATCTATTCCTATTCAGCTCCATCAAATGCAGAACATTTTAATTCCACATAATTCTAGTTTCTTAGAGACGACTCTGAAGCCCCAGTTCCTTGGGGACAATCAGTGCTGAGACAGGGCAGAGAACAGAGGGATCCCTGTGGGCTAGAGGGGAGGGAGGCTTGGGAAGATTCTGTGAAAGAGAGAAACCTTGACCAGGATTTGAGCGCCTTGAATTTGGATGGCAAGACATAACCCTAAAATTTATTTTTATTTAAAAAATATTCAAGTGGGCAAAGCCCACTTGAATGAGAAGCTAAAGTCAGACACATGTTCTGACCCAAACAAACTCTGTGTTTACTCTGTGAACTTATACTAGTTGTACAAAATAATGTGAGTGATCGTATCACTTTATACCAGTATACAAAGGACTTTCATTTGTATCAGCATCTCTCACACTGTGTCCCATGGAAGTTTAGGATGTTAACAGATAAACTCTGAATAAAGAGGTTCTGTGGTCAAAATATTGGGGAAACCCCTGAGTTAAACAAGGTTCAACCATTTCTTTTTAACCTTAAGTAGTTCTCAGCATCATTACAATGTGGATGTACATTGAGAACCTATAAAGGAAAAATATAGTCAGGGTTTTTCAAATTTGTTTTAGCATAAAACCACTTCTCTTGGGATATTTCAAGAGTCTAGTAGTTGCTAAAATGCACCGTGGAGAATGCTGATCCACGTTATGTCATGTGAACTTACACAGAAAACAAGTTGGTATCTTTATCCCTTAAATATCTACCTACAGCTATATCTATATAAAGTTTCTTAGAATAGTGCTTGATACATAGTGATGGTAACTATTACCACTACTACTATTATTACTATTCCAAGCTTGAATAGCTAGTATATAATAAGCTTAATTTGAAGCTAGGTCTGCAGGTCTCTACACTATACAGTAAAATCAGTATTCACGTGCTAAACCAGGGTCTCAGTTAAACAGGCATCCTGAACAACAGAAAGAACATAAGCTCTAGCATCAGACAGAACTGTGTCTAATCCCAGTGGAACAGATCTTTCACTGTGTAACTTGGGTTAAGTCAGGTAAACTCTCCAGATCTCAATTTCCTCATCCATTATATGGAGATGTTAAGACCTGTATTTTTTCATTGAAAGGCTGTTATGAATATTAGGACTAATTTATGTAAAATGTCCCGATCACAGTGATTTTTACAAAATGGTAATCTTCACTAACGAAAACAAATGATGCTGGTTAGGGTCACATTCAGGAAGAGATTGGTTAAGACCCAGTATCTTGAATCCAAATCCTGAGCATTTTTCATGCATCAAAGCTGCATCAGAATTCCTTTAAGCAAAAGGAAAATTAAGATTAATTCCTCCATTAAGTCCACAAAGGCTGCCAGTCACTCCTTCTATATGCCTGTGCTCATTTATTACCATTCAAGGTGTTCCAAAGAGAGCTTTAGTACAGCTGATAGGTTTTTTTCCCCTTGAGGGGTGGGTAGCAATTTCCTTATACTGCTTTAGTCTACTTCTTCCCTGCTACTCTCCTCTCTGTAGTGATTTCTTTCTCCTTTTTGAGCTCACATTATTATCCTGAGCAGCATTTGCTCATCATCTTATGTTCCAACTATATTCACTGCGGTAAGACTGAAGCTAAAAAGAAAGCTGGGAGGAAATGAGGCTACAGTGAATGCTTTTAAGCAGCAAAGCTGATCTGCCTGGCAAATCACTTACAAAATATGCACCGGCTAGAAAGAATGTTGGCACATGGGAAGCATCCTCATCTTCATCCTCATCATCACTAGCCTTGCTGAATAGTCTCAGCAAAAGAGAACACTGGGATAGTGGTTTATCACCTACAGATCTCGTATTTCCACAATACGACATTCAGAATAAAAAAAAAACAAACCAAAAATAGAAAGTTGTTTTCCTAACGCATTTGACAAGACTAAATAATCGATATAAAGCTATTTATAGAGTTTTCTTCCCCCTTCATGTTATATACTTTTGATGCTGTATTTGCTTATGGGATGCTGCCTCACCCTACCCAGGTATTATATTGTATATAATACGTGACACACCTACTGTAATATGTTCTAAAATCGGAAAAATACTTAATTATAAAACGTATCTGCCCCAAAGTATTGTGGATCTGTATAATCAAAACACTGTAACTTTGTATATTTAAAAGTAGATTTCCTTCCCCCTTCCACTGACCAATCTCTCCACAACCTAATCTCTCCCCCACTGTATTGAGCTGACCTATAAGACCCTTTCTGCTACCTCAACTGTTGTCAACATGTTGGAATAGTTGAAGCTCGTCATCATAGTGTTCTTGGTCTCCCCTTTTGTGTCTTTCTTTTATTCATTTGGTGATTCTTATTTTTTGCTATTCAGGTATGTGGGCTCTCTATTCACTCCTAGGACCACTCTCCATCCATTAATCTACCAAAACTTGCTTAGAATAATGGTATGGAAAATGGTACCAGAATTTCCATTAGGGAGAAACCTTTTTGTGGGGTAGGGGAATACATTCTTGCAGAAAAGCAAGTGAGAAACCATGAGGAACTCAAGTAAGGAAATGAAGAAGTTAAGCTGTGCTACATGAGAAAATGAGAGACATTTGTGTTTCGGTTCTCAAGAGCCTGGAGAGAAGTACAGGGGAGAGAGAGAGGAACTGAACAAAGAAAAAAACCACTTAGAAACTGCATCATACTGGGACAATTAACAGTGAATATCCCTTGGCCAAAAAACCTCTGGAGGTTAGAGATGTCTAAAATGTGATTTTAGGTTGTTTGTCTGATGTATGATGTGACTATTAAAATTTTTGTGAAGTATACTATCCTGGGGATGTTTTATACAAGAGGAGTTTAGGTGTATGTGTGTGGATGTGTGTGTGGGTGTGTGCGTGTGCGTGTGTGTAGAAATCAAGGAAGGGCCTGGTTTTCCTGTGTGTCAATATGAGAACAGAGACACTATGTACAGAAGTAGGAACCTGAGGGTAGAGTTACCATAAAATCATCAGTGCCACAGCACACAGAAAAATTAACTCAGTTAACTCAAAACTCACCTAAGACCTAAATGTAAGAACTCTTAGAAGAAAACACAGAGGTCAATCTTTGTGACCCTGGATTAAGCAATGCTTTCTCAGATATCTATCTCAGATATTTAGATAACTAAAGCACAGGTGACAAAAGAAAAAATATATAATTTTGGACTTCATCAAATTTAAAAACTTTTGTGCACCAAAGCACACCATCAAGACAGTGAAAAGACACCCACAGAATGATGGAAAATATCTTCAAATCATACATCTGATAAGGAACTCGTATCCACAATATATAAAGAAACTTTACAACTCGGTAATAAAAAGACAAATAATCCAATGAAACATGGTAAAAGGACTTGATAGACACTTCTCTGAAGAAGATTTACAAATGACCAATAAATACATGAAAAGGTGCTCAACATCATTAGTCATTAGAGAAATACCCATCAAAACCACATTAAGATACCACTTCACAGCCACTAGGATGGCTATAATGAAAAAGATGGACAATAACAATTGATGGTGAGGATGTGGAGATATTGAAATCCACATACATTGTTGGTGGGAATGTAAAATAGTCCAGCTGCTTTGGAGGCAGTTCCTCAAAATGCTAAAGAGAGTTAACCATATGGCCCAACAATTCCTTTCCTAGGTATATGCCCAAGAGAATTGAAAATATCTGTTCACATAAAAAAAGTGTACATGGATGTTCATACCAGTATTATTCATTATACAAAATGGAAACAATCCAAAGGCCCATCAGTTGATGTGGTATACCATACAATGGAATTATTCAGCCATAAAAAGGAATGAAGATGTGACACATGCTACAATATGGATGAATCTTGAAAACATTATGGTAAAGTGAAAAAGGCCAGACATAAAAAGCCACATATAATTCCATTTATGTTCAGAATAGGCAAATCTACAGAGACATAAAGTAGATTAGTGTTTGTCAGGGGTAGGATGAGGGGAAATGGGAACTGACTGCTAACTGGTACAGGGTTTCTTTTGGAAATGATGAAAATGTTCCGGATTTAAATAGTGGTGATGGATATACAACTCTGTGAATACACTAAAATCTATTTAACTATACACTTTTAAAAGGTGAACTGGGACTTCCCTGGCGGTCCAGTGGTTAGGATGCCTTGCTTCCAATGGAGTAGGCATGGGATTGATCCTTGGTTGGGGAACTAATATCCTGCACGCCTCACGGTGCGGCCCAAAAAAGGAAAAAAAAAAAAGATGAACTTTTTGGTATGTGAATAATATCTCAACAAAGCTATTATTTAAAAAGTGCTTTAGGAATTTTTTTTAGATTCTTGAAGAGGGCTTTGGACTTGTATCAGTGCAGAATTTTTTTCTACATCCCAAGGGGCAAGAAACCCCAGATAGTATCTGGCTTATAGTAGTTGTAAGGTTTCATCTGGTAAGCATTATTCAGCTGGGGGCCCAGTATGACCCACCATTATTATTTTTTTCTGTGGAAGCTATGATATCGAAAGGATTGGGAGCATGGACTGAGGTTACGTATGATCTGCCTTCTCACGTCCTCACTTTAAAAATCTAACCCCTACATAAGATGCCTCATCATTCATATAATGCCTTTGGTTTTTAAAGCATCTTGGTATTTATGCTTTCAATAATTATTATTTCCAATATAAAGATGAGGGCTTCCCTGGTGGCGCAGTGGTTGGGAGTCCGCCTGCTGATGCAGGGGACACAAGTTCGTGCCCTGGTCTGGGAAGATCCCACATGCCGCGGAGTGGCTGGGCCGGTGAGCCATGGCCGCTGAGCCTGCGCGTCTGGAGCCTGTGCTCCACAACAGGAGAAGCCACAACAGTGAAAGGCCCGCATACCGCAAAAAGAAAAAAAAAAAAAAAAGATGAAAGAATTGGGGCCTAAATGAGATTTTAAGTGACATAGATAGAAAGATGTTGACAGATTCCATACATGGAATGTGAGTCTGCTGAATCATAGTCTAGTCCTCTTTACATCTAACTGTGTACAATTATTTCTTAATTCAAAGGACTGACTTTATCACATCAATGACAGGTTGTGGGTGGTTAATACTAGCAGAGATCTTTTTTCCATAGTCTTCTTATCATACTGACAAGGACACTGCTTACTTTATTTAAGCTGAGTTAGCCCAAGTGCAAGGAGGTCTCATTCATTTGTGAAAGCATTTAATTTCTAGTAAAAGTGACTCATTCTTACGTAGTTTTCCTACTGGTTTGTGTTTATATAAGATTTCAAACCTTATCAACTATACCTACATGAGAAGGTAGTAACTATCTGGCAACTAATATCCTCCATTTCATGAGACACTTTTTTTTTAAACCTTATCTAGGAATTTAGGTCATTCTCACTAAACTCAAATTTATAGCATCTTTAAGATAAGATATAAAAAGACCACACTCACAGGAGCTGCTTGTTAGCATTTCTTCCCAATTCCACATCGTGACACCAAATCAGCCATGGTTTTACACCACAGGAATTGGCCAATGATACAAATTGAGGTCTTAATCCCTTCCCCCAACCTGGTTGTTAAACATCATCCATCTGGTTATTAAACATTTACAGCACACCACTGGGTCAAAACTATCTCCCATTGGAAAAAAATCGAAAATTCAGACTAAAGTCACTGAAAAAAGGACTACCAACTGTAACAAAAACTTCACTGAATACAAATTTTAAGATAAAGTTCTTTAAATTGCATAGCCTAGAATTGGTCAGTTTCAAAGCTGTGATAAAGTTCCTCACTAACAGGGAATTTTATAAAGTAGTTGATGCCTAAAAGAACAACATTCTGAATAAGTTAGGTGAGTTACTATTCACAAAATGCCTGGCGCATAGTAAGTGAAGTATAAGTATACTTACACACTTCATAAGTAAAAAGGAATGATACTTACAAAGGCTATTAACTGCCTACCCATCAGAGAAACCAGCAGGCTAATCCTAAAAAGTAATCCAGTCACCACGGTTTGAAAGCAAATTCTTTCTCTTTGTACAGCATGATAAATTTCCTGAAACATTTTCACATGCGTAATTTTTCTGATGCATATAATAATTTCCAGATATAAATGAGAAAGGTTTTTTGTGTTTGTTTTTAATAGGAGAAACGTGAAATTTACAAAGGTTAAGAAATGTACATAAAGACAAAAATTCAAAATTGATTACAGTTCCATGAGAAAGAAAGACCATTAATTTCTTCAGGAAGCTAAAGATAACTTCTGCAAAGGAGTTGCTGAGTAGAGCCATCTTATAGTATCATGTTACTCCTATTTCAAAATGTATTTTAAAAGTAAGAGATAAGAGATGAATAAAGGATTCTTTAAAGGAAAAAGAGCTTGTTACTTGCACCACAGCCATCCCTAGGAAATACCTAGAGGAAAAACCTTTTGTACATCTACAGTGTTACGAACACCTCTATGTGCCTTAGAGCACATACATAATACTACCCAGGGCCTTAAGCCAGAATGCATTTTGATTCATATCAGTAAAAAAATAAGTGTTTATATGTACACTTATCTAACATTGAATAGTCACAATTTCTAAAGAAGATTCTCTAATTAGTTGCAGTAGATAAATACCACGTAAGACCTTAGGCCTGGAGAACCTCTCAGGTTCAGCTCAAAGGTTAAAGATGTAATAAGCTGCATGTTAGGATCACCTAGGAGCTTACTTCAGCTAGCCACCTGCATTATCTTGGCCAGCATGGTATCATGGAAGGAACACACTCTCTGGAATCAGATAGGTCAGAATCTTTTAGGTGAACAAACTTGGGCACGTTACCTAACTTCTCTGTGCCAAGGGTCCTCATCTGTAAGAATGTAGATAACAGGTACCTTGAAGATCATAGACCCAAATGATCAAGCACAGTGCCTAGGACACATATTTTAGTGTCCTTTCTTTCCATCCCTGCTCTCTAAAGCCTGATCTCCATTCCCAGCCTTAGAATCCAAGGGGACTCTCATTTCACCGTATTCAACATGCACTTTCATTGCAATCACTTCATGAGAATCAGTCTGCTTCCAGTGTAGAGAAGACTATCCATGGTGAAATTTCCTGGACAATAAGAGGAAGGCAAACACAGATACGCTCTTCACTCCTGGTGCAGAACAACTCAGCATGAGGCATTGTCAAGAAGGAGCAAGGTGAACTGAACATTATGTCATGAGCTAAAACCTCAGGAAGTGAAGGGTTTGTCTACCGTGAAAGAAAACACAAAACAGGGAAGCTCAACTTCTCCTGCCTAGGAGGTCACGCAGCTAGTGATTTCTCCACCCGATTCGCCAACATCCACACCCAGGTGAACGTTCTCACGAGGCCAGGTCACTAGGCAGAATACACAAAGTACACACTGAAATCAAGAGCTTTAAAAGCACCCCAGCCCATCTCAGGTACCACTTATCCAGAGAGAGCAGAGGTGTTCTAAAGCATCGGGCCCAGCCACAAGCACCTGAACATAAAAGATTTCTGGGCCCCAGCCCAGTCCTTCTGAATCAGAGGGTTCCTTGAGATTCTTATGTATACTATAATTTGAGAACATCTTCTAAAAGCTCATTTCCTGGGAATTCCCTGGTGGTCCAGTGGTTAGGGCTCCACGCTTCCACTGCAGGGGTTACAGGTTCAATCTCTGGCAGGGGAACTAAGATACTGCATGCTGTGTGGCATGGGCAAAAATCAATCAGTCAATCAAAGCTCATTCCTTTGAAAGTGCTTATGTCTTTAAAAAGGCAGTCTGTGCACTGGTTAAGGGCAAAGAACCTGAGAACCAGATTGCCTGCATTTAACGCTTGGATCCTCACCTTAGTAGCTGTGTGACCTTGGGTAAGTCTCTTAACCACTCTATGCTTCAATTTTCTCTCTGTAAAAAGGTACAAATAATAGTTTTTACCTCACTGGATTATTGTGAGGATTAAATGAGATAATGCATCACTCTACTGGATTCTAGTAAGTCCTTTGTAAATAACAGTTATTAATAATAAAAATTCCTGCCTGAGAATGAAGAAACCTGGGTGCAGCCACAGATGGACAGTGGGCAAGTCTCTGAAAGATTCTTCTGAGTCATGATTTTCTTATTTGTGAATCACCATAATGTGATTGTCCTTTAATTCCAGGGATTTTTTTTTTTAAGAGAAAGGCACAGCATTACTTTATATGAAGGTCAAAAAAAATTTTTTTTCTTCCCATCTGCTCCTCAGCTACACCTGAGAGTATAACTTCAGAAAGGATGGATAACTGAATTTTATAACATGGAGAAAGTTAAACTGTTTCTGGTCAAAAAATATTTAACAAATGCATGTGACTAATGTGCACAGGTGAAATGAAAAATGTCTTGGATGCTTCTCAGGGCAGCTGCCTGCTTGGATATTTATGTCTAGTGACCAAAGCAAATGCAATTCAGCCCACTGAGTGTAAGAAAAACCAGCCCCATGCACACTCCACAATCTGTCAGTATACTGTATTTTACTCTTTTGCAGTCAGTTGAAATTGCTCAGAAAATCCCTTTACAGGTTTCTCCCTTCCCAAAACTTATGTTTTTTCTCTTTTTCCAGCAACAATCCTATTTAGTTCATGCATCTACGAGAGATGCTTTTAATGCTTTAGAGACATCATCAGGATTCAAGTTATTTCCGATGCCATGGCTTGCATCGTAAGTTCCTGAAACACTGCCTCCACGAGGAAATACTGTAGTTCCCATCATGGGGTAAGGCATTTAGCTTAGTGTTAATTTGCCATCAGCATAATTTAAACAACTTCATAAAACATAAATGGCATGAATGGAAACACATTTGTTTTGGTGTCAGACGGCTCTGTTTTATATGAGGAAGTTTGTCTCCTGGCTACATGCTCGCTGGGTGCCCTGCCAGTGTCCTCAACATAAAACCTCGAGGTTGGATGCCATCCATATTCCAGGAAAATGAACATAATTGTTCCAAAATGCCACACTCATACCTTTTCCGCAAATGCCAGAGAGAAACAAGTTAAAATGAGACTTTTTCCTCCCTAAGGAAGAAAGAAAATTGGAAGATTGAATGTTATTGCCCTGGTGGATATCTTGAGATGAGTCATCTTAAAGGAATACCTTTCTAGAGCAGAAAAGAATTCCAACTAATACAACTACTGCTAAGATTAGGTGTGTAGTACTTCTTGAAACCAGTGATAGGTCAACATACCAAGTTCCCTTTGGGCCAAATGGCTGTTTTTTCAAGCCCATGCCTTTCACTTGGCTTTCCTTTTCTCCTGTTACACCTCTCCATTTGCCATTCCATTGCTCAGACTTGGGGAGCTGTGGGTATGGTAATTTCATTCATCCATTTATCAAATATTTATCATTTGCTTATGTACCATGGATTTTCTACTCATGGTGAATGCAAAGATGAATATGACGTATTGTTAACTTTCTAATTTTAACCCCAGTCATCCTACTGCATTCTGAGGCATCTCTATGAAACATATGATAACCAGTAAAAATCATCATCTTTTGTCAAAAGGATTGTCCCAGGTCTCTCATATCTGCCTGGATTGGTGAAATCAAGGAAGCTAGCCTGTGCTAGCGTGTGGAATTTTCTATTTCTCTTACTTTTGACATCTACTGATAGCACTTCAGTTGAAGCTGCCTTTTGCAAGAGGCTTTCTCTCACATTTCACACTAACTCAGAACTCTTGGTCTGCCCCCCATAACCCTGCTCCCCTCTCAGACTTCCCTACCTCAGTTGATGGCTACTCCACTTTTCTGATTCCTTGAGCAAAAAACCTCGAAGTGGGTCCCTGACTCTTCTTCTCTTTCGCTCACACCTTATGTCCAATCTGTCAGGAAATCTCACTTGTCTCTGCCTTCCAAACGTATCTAGAATCTGATCTCTGCTTCCAACCTCTCTGTTACCTCCCTGGCCCAAACTATCATCTTGAGCCCAGATTATGACAGTCGCTTCCCATAAGTCTCCCTCCTTCTACCGTTGCCCTCCTACAGTCTATTTTCAACAAGGCAACCAGAGCATCAGTTTAAAATGCAAGTCAGATCACATCAGTCCTCTTCCCAAATGCCTATAATAGGTCACCACCACTGCAGTCAGAGTAAAAGCCAAGTCCTTAGGAAGACTGAGGCCCCTTTCCCTCTCTGACCTTACCTCCTACACCCCCCTACACACACAGCCAAGCCCCTCTCCACTCCATTCTGTCATACCAGCAGCCTCTTTGCTGGCCCTGAACATGCCCAGTGTGCATTTGCACTGGCATTAGCAGTTCCTTCTGTTCATTTACCCAGAATGCTCTTCCCCCTGGTTATCTGCATGGTTGACTCCTTCATCTCTTTTAAGTCTCTGCTGGAAAGTCATCTTCTCCCTGAGGTCTTCCCCGACCACCCTGTCTAAATTGACAACCTTCCTTCCTTTCTCCTCTACCCAGTACATCCCATCCTCCTTATCTGCTCCATGTTTTCTTTCTGCATCACACTCATCCCTTTCTTACATATTATATAACTTATTTCCTATGTCTTTTGTTTAATATATGATACCCCCATGGTTGTGCCATGTGACTAGTTTTTGACAATAAGCTGTGAGCCGAAATGCAATGTGTCACTTTCAGGTTAGAGCATTTAATTGCCGATGTGAGACACTCTAGAACTCTCTTGCCTCTATATGGAGATCAGCAATGTTTGTGGATGGTGACTTTGGTCTTTGAGTTACTCCAATGAGCAGGACCTTCTCACCCCTTCAAACCATGATAAATATAAAGCATGAACAAGAAATCAGCCTTTGTCGTCTTAAGTCACTGAGATTTTGGGGTTGTTAGCTAGCACAGCATCACCCAAGCTACTTTGACTGATACATGACAGATGGAGAAATTGCTTGCCTGATGTCACACAGCTAGGAAGTCCAGATATTCCTCTCTGGCACACATAAAAAAATTCTGAAAGTGTGTTGGAAACACAATGGTATGAAAGTCAAACAATATATCTGCATGCTTTATATTGAGATCCAGTTCCAAGGAACTAAAAGCATTTTACAAAACCCTAGATATGGCCTGTGCAGCTGCAGCCTTCTTCAGAATCCAAAAGCTAGTCAACAGGTGAAGACTTTGATAGACAACTAGGCTTATAAGTTATCAGCAGATGCTGGTTAGGTCCATCCAGGCATTTTCCTTTTCCACTGGAAGGGAAACCACTTCAAGCAAATCCCTGATGAACTTCCTTACCAAGCTGCCTTCAGAGCTGAACTGATTATCCCAATGTTTCTCAAACTTCAGCATGGCTCAGAATTACCTGGAGGGCTCGTTAAAATACAAGCTGCTGGGCCCCACCCCCAGTGGGTTTGGGGTAGGCCTCAGAATTTGTATTTCTTATACATTCGCAGATGATTCTGATGATACTGGTCCAGAGACTACACTTGAGAACTAGTGGATTTAACAATAAGCAGCCCAGCATCAACTCTTTCGAAAAAGAAAAAACAAACTATATTTATATTAGAGAAAGAATTTAGGGGGTAAGAATTTGATATTTCCAAATCAAATTAGTCATCATGGAAAAAGAACTTTCTTATACCTCTTCTATGGTTTTGAGTTGGGGTAATCATACATCCCCATTTGCTCAGGACATTCCTGGCTTGTGTCTGCTGTCCTGACATCTGTCAATAGCTCCTCCTTTCTCACAAGTGTCCGGGTTTGGGTGACAAGGTGTATGGCTATTCCATTTAGACTTATTTACATTTTTGATTTACATATGAGAAGAGGTTCTATAACGGTTCCAGGGTTCAGGGCCTCAGGGGTTTTAATCCCACCCAGGTCGCAGTGCTGTGGCGAGGAGAGGGCATAGGGATGTGAGTTAGGAGGATGTGTGGTCCTGGGGGAGGAAAGAGTTCCAGGTCCTCGTTCCTGACCTTAGGACCCCTTTTGGTTTTCATGGGGGTTGGGGGATATGGGTAGGGATGGAGGTGGGAGGGAGGATGTTGAGCCTGGGCTCTCTTCCTCTCCCCCTAACTGGCCAGCACCCTGCAAGAGTTAGGAATCAGCATTGCTCATTGATATATGTAATACAGAATCTGGTGCAAGAAAGGCTTTTGAGGTGCTGATGTATCATGTAGGAAAAAAAGATGCAAGAAAATGGAAGGTCTTAATAGTCCCCCTCCTCCCGACCCTTGTAATGGGAAGAGAACCAGAATTAGTGTTCCTGCTAAATGGCCAATGCCATTTTACATTCCAGGCTGTCTCTGAATGAAGTCTTATAGAGGGCAAACGTGCTTTTTTGCCAACCTCGCTAATACTCTTTTCTGAGGTCCATGTTGCTAGATTGGAGTATCTAATGATTAAAAAGGGTGAGTTCGCAGGGGCACATTTATTCCTCACATGAGGAGAGCCCCACAGGGACCACCCTCTTTCTGAGTCAGAGGGAAGGATCCCTTGATGTAAATTACCATGTGGGTGTGCTGGCCCAGGGAGGAGAATGAAGCATCCTCCCTCCACCTGCTTTTAACAGCAACTAATTACTTTCAGGCTTCTCCTAGGCAGTTTTTCAGCACAATAATTACGGTAGTAGGGAAAGCGCTTTTTCAGCTAAGCTGCCATCTAATACCTACTTCTTGATAACTGCCAGTGTCCTTACTTGAAATAATTTATCTGAGTTGAGTTCTACAACTAAAAATGCATACAGCTGGCTACAGCTTTAATTTAATAGAAATGCTACAGAGTATGAAATATCTACATCTAATTGGCAAAGCCTCTCAATTTTCTGGAGTATTAGATAACTTTATTCCAACCTTGTCCTGTAAAATCCAGAGGTTCCAGTACAGGCATACTTTAGAGATATTCCAGGTTTGGTTCCAGACCACAGCAATGAAGTGAACATTGCAATAAAGCAAGTCACATGAGATTTTTAGTTTTCTAGCGAATATAAAAGTTATGTTTATACTTTATATTGTAGTCTACTAAGTGTACAATAGCACTGTCTAAAAAGATAATGTACATACCTTAATTAAAAATATTTTATTGCTAAAAACCACTAACCATCATCTGAGCTTTCATTGAGTCATAGTAATAGCATTAAAGATTACTGATCACAGATCACCATAACAAATATAATAATAATGAAAATGTCTGAAATATTGCGGGAATTTACCAAAACGTGACACAAAGACACAAAGTGAGCAAATGCTGTTGGAAAAATGGTGCCAAGAGACTTATTCGACAAGGACTGCCACAAACCTTCAATTTGCAAAAAAAAAAAGAAGTATCTCTGAAGTGCAGTAAAGCCAAGTGTGATATAACGAAGAATACCTGTATTGCTATATCTGGGTCCCTGGTTTCAGGTAAACAGGAATTTAGGGGAGGGGGGAGCCAAACGGATACATAAAGAAAAATAGGCAGAAGACATTTGTCATTTCTGTATTAAAAGAAACAGCAAAAATTTACTGGTATTTATTAGGTACTGGCGTCACATAAACACTTTGCTTACTGTAAGTACAGTTAAATTGACAATCCTTGCCTTATGGGAGTTTTATTCTAACAATGGATGACCTAAATTCAACTAAGTCTTCACAACTGCCGCTACCCACACACACTGCCATAGACTGCTTGGGCTGCCATGACAAAATACAACAGACTGGGTGGTGTAAACAACAGACATTTTTTTTTCACAGCTCTGAAGGACAAAGAGTCCAAGACCAAGGTTCAGGCAGGATTCAGGTTCTAGTGAGGGTTCTCTTCCTGGCTTGCAGGCTGCCTCCTTCTTGCCGTGTCTTCATGGGGTAGCAGGGAGTGAGGGGTGCGGGATTGGTTGGGCAGAGGATGGGACATCTCTTCCTCTTCTTTAAGGCCAAAATCCTATCAGATTAGGACCCCACCCACATGACCTCACTAAACCTTAATTATCTCCTAAGGACCCCATCTCTAATACAGTCACATGGGGGCTAGGGCTTCAACATATGAATTGGTGGGGTAGGCAGTTCAGTCCATAGCACGTGCACATGCTCATGCACACACAGCACACTAAGCCAAGAGCTAATGCTGTGGTGAGGGCACCTGTCGTTAAATATTTACACTGAGGGTAACCTTCTTAAATCAGGCCTTGCAGTGTTCTCTGCCAGACTGCTGGAGGGAGGAGAAGTCAGCGTGACCTCTTTTCATTTACCCAGGAAAGGCTTTATGGAGGAACTGGGATTTCTGGACATCTTTGGAGGGCAGAAAGAAAGATTTGAGTGATAACACAGGATAATAAGACCAGAGAGGGAGCGGTAGCATGAGAGAGATCAGTGTTAGAAGGAAGAAAGATGGGGGCAGTCTGGGAGACTTTTCGTATTCCTTTGCTTTTCTGAAGTGGTTTTAAGGTGGTTTTCCTTCATGTTCCTGAGGAGGGAAGCTAATCAATTTTGGTTCTAAGGCATCTGTTTCATGTTCTTCTTTTGCTCCAGTCTCTATCAAGCTGACTGATTAACTCATCCCTCTACACGCACTCATCTTGTTTCAATCTCCTTTACTTCCCACATCCAATTTATTTGTTCGCTAGCATCCTGGCCCCTGCCAACACATACCCCCTTCAACTGCCTTACCTTGAGCTTCTCTCTAAAAAACAGTGGGCAGAAGTGATTAAAAATCAACTGAACTATTTTTTAAATGTGGGAACTCAATCTTTGGGTACTTTGTGCTGTTTTTGCCTAAACTTCGAACTAGATGTTTCACCAGAGATAGGCACACTGCTGTGGCCTCTTCTCTCCTTTTTCCATCCTCCCGTATGTTTTAGGACTCAGGAAATGCATTATATTCATTTGTTTTAAGAAATCTATCTCATCAAAAAGAAAAAAAAAAACTACAAGAAACAGAAAAGATAAATATATGAGGTGATGGAAAAGGTGTGTTAATAAACTAGATGGGTGGAGGGGTAATCCTTTTAAAATGCATACATACATCAAATTATCACAATGTACACTTCAAATATCTTACAACTTTATCAATCATACCTCAATAAAGCTGAAATTTTAAAAAACAAAAAATAAATCTAAAGCAATTTCAATACACACATATGTGCGTGCACACACACATGCATGCACACACAAGATGCCTCTTTCCTTGGGTGACTGGAAGCTCAAGAGTCACATCAAATCAGTTCCTTCCTAATTAGCATAAGCTTTGATGAACCTACAATCTGAGTCACCTCTCTGCTCTCCCATCCCCACAGACCTGCTCACTTTTACTGAGAAAGATGACAATGTGATTTGGTCCAGAGCAACAGGAGTCTTGATTTTAGGGCCCTAGTGAATGAAAACAGTAGTTACCTCTTCTGCAGTTTTACAGCAAAGAATGACTTGAAAATGGGAGAGCAAAAGCACCATTAGAGCGATCTCACTGATTTAGGCCAGTGTCTCCAGAAAGTTTCCTAATAAATAATGAATACAATGTCTGGGAGTACATGATTAACTCATTAGCAAAGAATGTTTTATTGCCTTACTTGGAAAAGAGATAGAAGCTGTGTCATCTTGGGGAGGTGGGAGTTGTTAGGCAAGGTCTGAGAAAGTAAAGCTGGAAGAGAACCAGGAATTTCCTGAAGATCACTTTCACTGACATCACAATTTTGCCTGAGAAGGTCCTGGGTTCTGGTCCTGACTCCATCATTTCCCAGTAGGGGGACCTCCGGCAAGTCACCTAGCCTCTATAAACCTTAGTTTCCTTGATTGTAAGATGGAGATAAGAATGCTATCTAAATTACACGGTTGTTGGGAGGATGGAGTGTGGAAATGTAGGCAAATATGTAGCACAGTGTCCGGCTTATTGTAAATACTCAAATCATGCTAATAATTATTATTATGTGAGGATGATAGCATCTCTTTCCCCATTCCATTTGAAGCTCGTGCATCTAAGATGTGTAATACAAATTTCAAAAAAGTAATACAAAAGCACAGAAACATCCTAATCTTAGAAAATATTATCTTTATATTATTTCCAAACAAATTGGACTTCACCCAATAAAGCACTAAAAGTATTCTTAGATTTATAAAACACTAATCACTAATTTATAAAACACAAGAGGACATATGATAAAGTGCCTTGATATACTGGTGTGACTTGAGCAAACCTTGCAAAGCTTCTTGTTCTTCCTGAAACCTTGGAAGACTGGGGCTATTTCACCATCTAAACCTCACCAATCCTCAGTTCTGGGTTATATACACTCTCCAGACTAATTTCACCTCACCCATCATGAATATTCTCTTTTTCCTCTCAGCCCAGCATGGAATCTTTCTGGTGATTATTTCCTCCAAGTCAGTTATACTGTACAACCTCATATTCTTGGATCAATTTACTGATGTGACAAAAAGTCAAGATTATAAACTTCAAATGGGCCTTCAACTATGCCTAGCATTTTCCCATCATTTCCCTGGTAAACTACCTCGCCTAATTTCCACAGTGACTATTTGAAATATTTCCAATATCATTATATATTTTTCAGAAAATCAAAGATTTCCCAAGGAACTCACTTGAAAATGACAAACCCACTGACCTAGTCAACAGCCCTCATCTTCTTTCCTTTTAGATTAAAGGAGTTCTTCCTTTTTATTGCCTTTGCCTAAGCTTTAATCTCTCTCCAGTCTCCTCAGGAACCTGACATATGACTATTCATTTTCCCCTCGCATATAATCAACCAATACCTTTCAAACAAATCCTTCTTGTCAGCATCTAAACACGCGCAAACCTTAGATATTTTCAAGTAGCCCTCTCTGATCCTCACATTCTACCTCAGCCCCCAGCACATTTTCATCCCCCCTCTTCACAGCCAAACTTGTTGAAAGTTCTTTAAAGTTTTGGTCTTTCTTTCCTCATCTCTCTTTCTATTCAATCTCCACCAGTCTGGAATCCAGGCTATCACAGTAGCATTTCTGCTAGGAGCACACTGACCTCCATGGTGCTAAATCCACTCAACTCTCATCAGCATTAGATGCTGTTGATCAACTCCTTCTGAAAGCTCTCTTCCCTTGACATCCATGACCTCATGGCCCTTGTTTTTCTCCTATTCCCTTCTCATCCTTTCATACTCTTCTGCAGGCTGATACTGCTTCTTCCAACCATTAGATGTGGGAGTTCCTCCAGGATCGGTTCTAATACCTCATATCTTCTCACTTTGTATATTTCTCTAGGCAACTTTATCCACCCTTCATAGCTTAGGGCCTTCAGACCAATAAGTCTAAGTGCCTACTTAACACATGTATTTTGATACTTCAAAAGCATCAAACACATCCTATCCAAGATTCATTTTTTTTCATTTAGCACTTTCTCTCTCATTGAAAGATACCTCTGTGGAAAGAAACAAAAAGACGACTCAAATGAGAGCAAGCAAAGACTATTTATTCACAAAAAGGGAGTCAGCCACCATCACCGGTGTTTGGCAGAGACTCAAAGGCAGGGAGAGGAGTGGGGATGCTTTACAGTCAAGAAAAAAGGGCTCCAGGTATGCCCTGATTAGAAGCTGTTGGCATGGGAAAGCTGGACGTGGGCTAACTAGAAGTGGGCCTCCTATGTGATTGGTTAGAGGTATGTATTTGGATTCCTCCAGTTGGAGAAAATATAAATGGGAGGTTCACTTTCTGGGCTGGTTGCTGCAGATTATGGGTCAGAGTTCTATTTTATATATGGTCTAGCCATTGTCCATTTGTATATTCAGTCTCTCAACTCCCTCAGTCCGGTCTCGTAAACCAGAAACTAAGGAGGCAATATAGCATGATAATAAGAATGTGAGCTCTGGAATCATACTGTGTTTATATTTCATAGGTCTACCACACATGAGCTCTGTAACTCTGGACAAGGTACTTAAATTTTGTTTTAATTTTCATTTACTTAACCTAAAAATCAGTAGAATGGGAGACTTATCTGACATCGACACAGTTATTGCCTACTCAACAGCCATTACCCACACTTTTCTGAAGTGTTAAAAACGTTTAACTACTGGCTATGTTCTTGGTCCAATGATAATCAGGAACGGTGCATTATAAGTAACAGACCCTAAAAATGAGAATTTGATTGAAGGACGAAAGGAGATGGAAGGTGTTGAGAATTCCGCTATTCCTAGATTGGAAGTTGATAAGCTTTGTCATTCAAGGTCAAAATGCTTGGTTTAGTTATTGCATTACTGCCTTGTAATGAAGACAATTTTATTAACAAGGCTGATGGTAATATAAGGAAAATTCAGCCTACTCATATGTGTTAGCTACAGCCCCGCAGAATTCAGTATAGTATTTTAAGAGTCAAACTTGCTAAGAGAAGCTCTCTGTGCCAATAGCCTGAAATTAAAATTAACCAAGACTTCTATAATTTGAAGTCTTGCAGTGTTGGAATAATGGAATTCTCAAACCTGAATTAAATAGAGAGAGAGAGGTAGGATATACACTTGAGAGAACAGTGGACCTGGCATCTTAATCATTCTCTGCTTGACAAAGGGGAAAAGACTGATGGCAAAAATAAGCTTAAAGGAGGTGTGTTCCCATATCACTGAAGATGCTATTCCATATTTTAACATTAAAATCAAAGCTCTGGGTTTAGCAGAGGAAATGCGCCAGTGACCAGAAGACAGATATTCTTAAGGATTATGTACAAGGAGATTGCTGGCGCTGGTTTTACAATATGGAGCTGCCTGTGGCGAAAAAAAACAGAATGGAAAGCTAGTAATTTTTTATTTCTGAGTACTACACTGCTAAATTTACAACGTGCTTGGCTAAAAATAATCTGTAACAAACCCTACAGTGATTTTGGGGCCCTACAACTCACACTTACAAGAATTATAGTGCTAAAACAATTGGCTCAAAGGAAGGACATTCTACCCAATAAATGTCTCAGATGTCACTCAGAATGACAACAGATAAGAAAGATCCTTCCTTAGGGCAGAACCAGAGATGACCAGAATGACTGACTGATCTCTATCAGAGAGTCCTGACCTTTCCTGTGTAACAGGATATAATATATGCCATATTTCAGTGGGTGTGTTATTTCTCATTTTCCCCCTTTTCTTTTTTTTAATCTTTTATTTTTTAACATCTTTATTGGAGTATAATTGCTTTACAATGGTGTGTTAGTTTCCGCTGTATAACAAAGTGAATCAGCTATACATAAACATATATCCCTTTATCTCTTCCCTCTTGCGTCTCCCCCCCACCGTCCCAAAGATGAACTAAATAAATGGGGAGATATTCAGGGAGAGGAAGACTCAGTATTTTCAAGATGTCAGTTTTTCCAACTTGATTTATAAATTTGATGTAATCCCAATAAAAATCTTAGCAAGTTAATATGTGGATCCTAAAGTTTATATGGAGAGGCAGAAGTCCCAGAATAGCCAACACAGTACTGAAGGAGAAAAACCAAGCTGGTAGACTGAAACTGCTGGACTCCAAGACTTACTACAAAGAGGCAGGAATGAAGACAGTATAGTGTTGGTGAAAGAATAGACAAATAGATCAATGAAACAGAAGAGACAGCTCAGAAAGACCTACATACTGTCAACTGATCTTTGACAAAGGAACAAAGGCAATACAATACAGCAAAGACAGTCTTTTCAGCAAATGGTGCTAGAAAGACTGGACATCCAAATGCAAAAAAAATTGAATCTAGACACAGACCTTACAACTTCCACAAAATTAAATCAAATGGATCAAATACCTAAAGTAAAATGCAAAACTATAAAATGCTTAGAAGATAACACAGGAGAAAACTTAGATAACCTTGGGTATGGTGATGGCTTTTTAGATTCAACACCAAAGGCACAGTTCATGAAAGAAATAACTGATAAGTACACTTAATTAAGTACAAAACATATGGGTATGCTCTGAAAAAGACATTATCAAAAGAATGAGAAGACAAGTCACAGACTGGGAGAAAATATCTGCAAAAGACACATCTTATAAAGGACAAAATATTCAAAGAATTCTTAAAACTCAACAATAAGAAAACAAACAACCTAATTAAAAAATGGGCCAAAGACACCTCAACAAAGAAGATATATGGATGACAAATAAGCACATGAAAAGATGCTCTACGTGATATATCATCAGGGAAATTCAAATTAAAACAACAATGAAATACCACAACACACCCAAAGTATGGCCAGAATCCAGAACACTGATAACGTCAAATACTAGTGATGGTGTGGAAAAACAGGAACTCTCATCCATTGCTGGTCAGAATGCAAAATAGAAGCCACTAAGGAAGACAATCTGGCAGTTTCTCACAAAACTAAATATGTTCTTACCATATGATCCAGCGATCATTCTCCTTGGTACTTACCCAAAGAAGTTGAGGAGAACATGTCCACACACAAACCTGCACACAAATGTTTATAGCAACTTTATTCACAATTGTCAAAACTTGGAAGCAACCAAGATGACCTTTAGTAGGTGAACAGATGAACTGTGGTACATCACATGATGGAACATTATTTAGTGATAAAGAGAAATAAGCCATCAAGCCATGAAAAGAATGGAGGAATCTTAAATATATATTACTAAGTGAAAGAAGCCAATCTGAAAAGGCTATATGCTGTGTGATTCCAACTATGTGACATCCTGGAAAAGGCAAAACTATGGAGACAGTAAAAAGATCAGTGGCTGCTGGGGACTGGGGGTGGAGGGATGAATAGGTGGAGTACAGAGGATTTTTAGAGCAGTGAACTACTCCACGTGATACTATAATGGTGGATTCATGTCATTTTACCAAAGCCACAGAATGTACAACACCAAGAGTGAATTGTCATGTAAACTACGACTTTCAGTGATTACAATGTGTCAGTGTAGGTTCATCAATTGTAACAAATGTACCACTTTGGTAGAGAATGTTGATAATGGGGGAGGCTATGCATGAGTTGAGGGCAAGAGATAGATGGGAAATCTCTGTACTTTTCTCTCAATTTTGCTGTGAACCTAAAACTGCTCTAAAAAATAAAGTCTTTTTTAAAGAATGAAATAATGCCATTTGCAGCAACATGGATGGGCCTAGAGATTGTCATACTGAGTAAAGTAAGTCAGACAAAGAAAGACAAATATTATATGATATCGCTTATATGTGGAATTTTTAAAAAGGGTACAAATGAACTTATCTACAAAACAGAAATAAGGGGCTTCCCTGGTGGCGCAGTGGTTGAGAATCTGCCTGCCAATGCAGGGGACACGGGTTCGAGCCCTGGTCTGGGAAGATCCCACATGCTGCGGAGCAACTAGGCCCGTGTGCCACAACTACTGAGCCTGTGGTCTAGAGCCCACGAGCCACAACTGCTAAGCCCAAGTGCCACAACTACTGTGCTCTGCAACAAGAGAAGCCGCCACAATGAGAAGCCCTGAGAAGCCCGCAAACTGCAACAAAGAGTAGCCCCTGCTCACCACAACTAGAGAAAGCCCGTGTGCAGCAACAAAAACCCAAAGCAGCCAAGAAATAAAATAAATAACTAAAGTGCCCAGCTGGATGGTTTAAAAAAACAGAAATAGCGTTACAGATGTAGAAAATAAACTTATGGTTATGAAGGGATAAGGTGGGGGAGGGATAAATTGGGAGATTAGGATTGACATACACATACTACTACATACAAAATAGGTAACTAATAAGTACCTACTGTATAGCACAGAACTCAACTCAATACTCTGTAATGGCCTATATGGGAAAAGAATCTTAAAAAAGAGTGGATATATGTATATGTATAACTGATTCACTTTGCTGAACACCTGAAACTAACACAACATTGTAAATCAACTATACTCCAATAAAAATTTTTAAAAATAAAGTCTTTTTAAAAAAAGTATACCTGAGCAAATAGAAAGATATACCATGTTCTTGGAAAGAAAGACTCAATATCAAAAAGATGTCAACTCTCAGAAGTCAGTTTATGTATGTAATAAAATTCTAACAAAAGTACCATTTGATTTTTTTTCCTGGAGCCAGATAAGTCAGCTACAAAGTAATTTGGAAGAATTAGCAAGCAAAATTTCCGAGAAAACTTTAAAAAAATCAATGTTGGGAAGGGGGACAGGGGTGGCTAACATATTAAAATATTATATAAGCTTCTACAATTAAAATAGTATGCACTGGTACATGAAGACAGATACAAACCAATAGAACAGGAGAGAAAATTCACAGATAGATCCAAGTACACTTGATAATTTAGAATACTTAAAGATAACTTCTCAAATCAGTGATGTGAAGTGAAATGATGGACTTTTTATCAAGTTGAGACAACTGAGTAGAAGTATGGAAAAAGATAAAATGGGGTGGGTTTCTCACACTGTACACCAAGATAAATTCCACCTAGAGTGTGTCAAAATAGGAAAAACATTTGCAAATTAAATTACAAACAGCTAAATCTGTAATCTATAAAAGCTTCCTCAAAATTTAGAAGAGACCAACAACCCAGTAGAAAAACAAGTAAATGATAGGACCACACAGCTCACAGAACAAATAGTCCTAAACATACTAAAAGATGTTCAGCCATACTTTTAACAAGATAGATGTAAAATTAAATATAATGTGATTCTACTTTTCATCTATCAGATTTTCAAAAACCTAAAGTCTGACAATAATCGTCACTGGCCAGGCCAACACAAAACAAACAGCCTTATATGTTGCTAGTGGGGAGGCAAAGAGGTACGGCATACACTATGGAGGGGATTTTGGTGTTTACTGCTGAAATTACACATGTATTTACCCTTTAACAGAGCATCCATCTTCTGGGAATCTATTTTGAAGATACACAGGAAGAAATATGAAATGACATGTATGAACAGTTCACTCAATATAATACTACTTGTAATAGCAAAGACTAGAATGTATCTAAATGTCTATCAATGAGGAATTAGCTGAATAAATTCTACTACAGCCATAAACTTAGTGCCATGTACCTCTAAAAATGAGTGAGGAAGATCTTTTTACATTAGTGATCTTTGGGATATACTGTTAAGCAATAAAAATCTATGGGTAGAAGAGTGTGTATAGCATTCTATCCTTTGTAAGAAAAGAGGAAATAAATACATCTACATATTTGTTTTTATTTTCAGAAGGAAACAGTGTGAGAATAACCTCCAAACTAAAACACATGCCTACCTAAAGAGGAAAGAAGGTAACAGAAGGAGACAGGGATGGCAAGTTTTTCCTTTTGGACATAGCTGTATGAATAGTGATGGCTGGAGCTGCTGCAGCCAGCTTGCAACCAGGAGGGGGGCTACCCAAAGCACTATGGTATGCACAGAGATGACAGAATGAACACACAGAATGAACCTGGGTCCCAGATAACATTAGAGCTGATGAATTAATTCAACATCAAAACTGCCCAACCTGCAGACTTTCATTCTACAACATAAGAACATGTTAAGCTGGCATTTCTCTCACCTGAAGCTAAAAGTATACTATGTTACTGTTTAGTTACTGTGAAAAATGAGATAATCCACAAAAAAGTTATTTACCAACACATCTCGCACATAGTAAGTATTTAATAAACGTTAGCTAATGTTGTTATTATCCACCTCCTTATTTCCCAACCTATCACCAAAGTCTTCCCATCATCATCTCCTCAGTACCACTGACACCTTTTCTCTTTTCTCCATCCTCACTGCTATCAGTTACCATAGTATCTCCTCTGCACTATGCAGGAAAATACTCACTGCTAATCTTATCATACAGTGAACCTGTCTTTCTGCTTCCACCCAACTAAAAACCTTTCCTGGCTTTGTTTTTGGGGTGAAGATAGAAATCTTTAGCATGGCCTACAACAGTCTTCCATGGCCTCTGCTTAGCTCTTCTGCCTTATTTTCCATTACATTTTCCCTTGCTCCCCGTACTCCAACCATGCTTACCTTATTTCAGCTCCTGGAATAAATTTTGCTCCTTCTCACCACAGAACCTTTTGCACATACTGTCCCCACCATCTATGTGGAATGCATCCGAACCATCCCTCCTCCTTCTGAGTTCACTCCTACTCATCCTTTAGCTAAAGTATGGTATTGTCAGGGAAGCCTTTCCAAAAACCCCTGTCCAGATCAAGTTTTTTTGTTATGTGCTAGAATAGAAAGTTTCTTCCATCCTTATATTTACTATACATCATTGTAAACAATGATCTCAACAAGACAGAAGTTTTTTGTCTATTCTGACATAGATACATGGCAGATCATTCCTTCTTCCCTACTTCACATTAAAAAAGAAGGGGGTTGTCAGGGGCTTCCCCGGTGGCGCAGTGGTTGAGGGTCCGCCTGCCGATGCAGGAGACACGGGTTCGTGCCCCTGTCCGGGAGGATCCCACATGCCGCGGAGCAGCTAGGCCCGTAAGCCATGGCCGCTGAGCCTGTGCTCTGCGGCGGGAGAGGCCACAACGGTGAGAGGCCCGTGTACCGCAAAAAAAAAAAAAAAAAAGAAGGGGGTTGTCAATGTAGCAGAGTAGTATAGGGAACATGGACTTTAAAGTAAGATCTTGATTTGTACCCTGCTCCTGCTGCTGATGAGCTGCATGACCCCGGGGAGTCACCTCTGAGCCTCAGCATTTTTCCTATACAATGGGGACAATGCAGGTTGTAAGGATTTGCCACTATTTGTGTAGAGGGCCTAACAGAGTACCTAGCAGGTGCTATTATGGTTGTTCTTCCTCTCTTCCGTATTACATCCTTCCTTTATTTAAAGTCTATTTCCAGGCAATCCTCAGAAAAATTTCCCCAAATAGCTCCATTCATACTTCAACTCCTTGAATAGCAGGGATTCATGAGACCCCCTCATAGGATTCTTATAACTGCTCCTTCAAAGCACAGTAATGTTCTGCAGCCCTTAGGTGCATGATAAATACTGGTTATGTGGTTAATGGCATCTCTCAAAACAACCTTATCTCATGCTTAAAACTCCCTTGATTTTGAAATTTCCTTTTGAAACTAGAAAAAGACTTCAGAAAGTGGCCTTTTGAAAACTGTTCTCTTATGACGTCATACTTTATCTGTTACTGGTATCCACACTGCCACTTTTTTTTCTTTTGGTATCAAACTGACATCTTAAAAATAAATGAGAATGACACTTAGAGTGAGTAGAAAGGAGACATGATGCAGTGTGAAACAGAAGCTTCCTTTTCTGTTTTTCCTGTTTTGACCTCCTGGATCAACTTTCCCTTAAAACATTACAAATAAAGCTCTTGCGCATATAACATGTAATCTGCTTTGGCAGGCATAATAGCATTAATGTACTGGTGCATTTGAGGGGTCATTTTTCTTGCCTGATCCTTCTTATAAATTATGACTCAGACACCCGCTTTCTGCCCCAGATTCCAAAACAGTCAATTCAGGTAAGTCATGTCACCTTATTTGTAAAAGAAAAGAGGTTGCTGCTTGGAGATGCAAAACTCCATAAGAACAGCATTTACTTAGTGCCTTATAATTAATAAAGACTTCAGATAAGTTGTGTTCCCTGATCAGACATTTGTTTCCAACTTCCACATATTTTTGATGGTGTACAATTGAACTGCCTATATGTAGTAGGCTGAATAATGTCTCCTCTCCCTGTCCTCCCCCAGAAAAGATGTCCACGTGCTAATCCCTGGAACCTGGGAATCTACTACCTTACATGGCGAAAGGGACTTTATAGTGTTAAGAATCTTAAGATGGTGAGATTATTTTGAATTATTTGGGTAAGCCAACATAAACACAAGGGTTCTTATAAGAGGGAGGCAAAAGGGTCAATGGAACAGAAAGTGATGTGACAACAAAAGCAGAAAATGGAGTGAGGAATCCACGGGGCAAAATATGCCAACCCCCTCTAAAAGCTGGAAGAGGCAGGGAACAACATTCCATGGAGCCTCCAGAAGGAAAAAGCCTTGCTGACATGTTGATTTTAGCTGCTTAAGATTCCTTTTGGAGTTCTGACTTCCCGAATTGTAAGAGAATATATTGTATTGTTTTAAGCCACTAAATTTGTGGTAATTTGCTGAAGAAACAATAGGAGGCTAATATGTCATCCACTGTCTCATTTACCTACAGATTATTTGGGGTCATGTGGAGCTTCCTGCAACTGTATCCTAGGTTCCAGCTTTCTGCTGTTGGGTTCTTTATCTCAGATTAAATACACTTTAAGATGTAGATGTAAACAATACCCAGCAGATGGCATGGAGTGCCAAAGAACAGATGGGAAAAAAGAAGAAAAAAGTAAAATGAAATGAGATCATGAAGGTCTAATTATGGCATTATTATCTATAGGGCTTAGGGACAGCTTACTGTGGCAGAGGCTGTTGGGGCCAGTACCAGACATTCCTTAAGCTGAAAATGTCAACAGTAACCCTAATATCCAGTGCTAATTTAAGACCTCCGTTGTCAGCTGTCTGGGAAAGAATTTTTTCTTAAAGAGAGATGGATGAAGAGAGGACCTTTCCTTCCCTCCCTTCCTGCTTGGTGTGCCTGATGTCCGGACATGTATACTGAATTTCTGCAGCCATTTTGGAACCATGAGGAAGAGGCCAAGAGAATTCTAAAGAGGGTAACCCAGTGCTCTTACAGCACTGAGACTCTGAACCAGCCCTGGGGATGCACATTTCCAAACTTTTTGTACGAGCAATGAAATGTCTGTATTTGTTTTTAGCCAGGAATTTATTCTATTACTTTTGGTCAAAAGTATTATAACTAAAATGCTACTTAAAAAATGAAATTTGGCTTCTAAATCCATCTAAAGTACTTGCTAGTAATCTCAGCTCGAGTCAAGTGTTTTCTGAGAACTGACTTTTTCCAGTATTGGGCTCTGATGGGTATAAAAGTGGGCCAGATATGATCCCTATACTCAAGGAACCTATAATCTAAGAGGGAAAGAGAAACATACTCTATTTGCAATATTATAATTTTATTACTTATATTTTAATAAATACCCAAAACCCAAAACTTAACTACACATTCATCTCAAGAGGAAGTTTGTTATGATTCAGAATTATCTGGTGCTTTGAGATGTTTTCCCCTTGAACTATATAAATCAAGTCAGACAATTTCCATGTGAGGTCAATATTATGATCCTATTTCACAGGTGAGGAAACAGAGACCTACAGATGTGTGGTGACTGGTCTGTAGTAGGCAGCATTCACAAGTGAATTAACCAGATTTTGAAGCAGCACTATTTTTCTTCTACTATATTACTCTGCCTCTTTCTTTAACATTTGTGATTTCCCAAAAATGTAGGCAAATAGAATACAGGCAAATGTGCAAAAACAGATGTTTAATCTGGTGGAGCCTCTTCAGATCTCTGGTTTTAGAAAACTCTTCAAAAGAGCACAGGTCACATCAGTCTCTTATCTGTAGTTAACCTTCTAGGAGCATCATTTATCCAATGATGGGTCACAGTATATTCCAACAGAGATTTCTGGATGATGGAAATGTTCTATATTTCTGCTGCATCTTTCCAATATGGTAGCCTCTAGCCACATGTGGCTCTTGGGCCTGTGAAATGCAACTAGTGTGACTGAGGAACTGGATTTTTAATTTTATTTAATTCTAGTTAATTTACATTTAATTTATTGAACAGTACAGGAACAGATTACAGATCTCATTAATCTTTTTCAGTATGGATGGGTAAAGAAAATGTGGTATATATACAATGGAATCTTATTCAGCCATAAAAAAGAAGGAAATCCTTCCATTTGTGACAACATGGATGGACCTAGAGGGCATTACGCTAAGAGAAAACAGTCATACAGAGAAAGATATATACTGTACGATCTCACTTGTATGTGGAATAAAAAAAAAATGCCCCACAGAGGTGGGGTGGGGGAGGGGAGGAGTGGGCAAAATGGGTGAAGGTGGAAGTTTAATGAGAAAAAGAAAAATGTAAGGGTTTGCAACCTTTGTTAATGTAAACCTAGCAAGAATTCCCAAGCACTCAGTTTCCTTATCAACAAAGCTGAAAAATACTATTTCAGCTTCCATAAACCTGTTTCCCAAAGATGCTTATTCAAAACAGTGATGGGAATACATGTGGACGCTTCCTTTTTATTTTTAAATTCTCAGCTCATCTCTTCTTCCTTCATCTGCCTCCTTTTCCTACTTTTTCAAATTTAGTTGCATTCAGCTTAAACATCACCATGTCTGTGACTCCCTCAGTCAGTCACAGATAGAAATCCAACTCAAAGAGCTTTAAAAAGTCCTACAAGAGAATAGATAGTATCATATGGCCATTAAACTCCATCAGTATAATCACATGGACTCAGCAAAATCAACACAACGATGATGACACAACACCAACAAAAGCAAAAAACAAAAACCAACATGTGTTTTTAAAACGCAAAATGGGCCCCAAACTTAAGCCAAATACTTGAACTAGTGCTTAACTGAAGAAAGTATGATCTGTTCTATCCCTTTATTTGGTTTCAAAGGTAATTTTGATTTTACGTAATTTTTGCATTTCCTGCTAAATTCTGAACACAGGCTCTGAGTAAGATGCAACTTTCATGTGCTACATTTGATGTAGATGGTAATTGTAATATACTCACTGTTTGGAAAATTCCGCTTAACTCTTCCATTTCTTGTGTCCTTTTCTAAGATCTCTAAAATCTATTATATTCCCCAATATTTTAAGAACCAATATTATTTCTGATGTGAAATGATCAATTTGTTGCCATAGAGATTATGTCCAATGACTAATTCTGGTATTTTTGAAACCTGAAAGCCAGAGACAAGTATATGTGATACAATAACTGTCACTAATAAGTCAGAATATATATTCGCACATATATGGTTATATGTGGGTAAACACCCACATATATTAGTTATGTGTTTTACAAGCAATGAAAATTCTCTGGGAAAAGAACGTATGAAAACAAGATCAGAGAGGCTCTTGCTGTCATATTATCATCCTGAGGCTATAGTCATACATACAGAATAAAATATTGTTAATCTAGTAATCAGCTGGAACTTTCCATTAAGTAGTCCTTCTGCACATCAACCAAACAACAAAGATTAATTCTCTGTTGGTTCCTGAAATGTCTTCGGAGTGTTAAAAATTTTTAACACTATATTAAAATATTCCTATGTTTTAAACTACAGTAAAATTTTATTTCATGGATAATGACTCGTATGTTATGTAAAAAACTAATTTAAAAATACTCCAACTATGGTATAGAACAGTGGTTCCCAAATGCCAGACCGGGGATTAGTAAGTAAATTTCATGACAATTTTGTTATCATTCTATCAAGAAGTGTGAAAAATAAGGACCTAAGAGATTATCTCTTATTCTGTATGTTCTTCTAAATTTTTCAGGGTTAAAATATCTGTTCTTCATGTAGGCAAGCTTGTGTTAGCCACTGAGATTCTTTGGAATCTCTGGGAAACACTGCTATAGAGCAAGATTTCTTGAATAGTAACTCCTAGACCATGATCTAGAGAATCAGAATATCTGGGAGGACGGTCTAGAAATTAACATGTTTAACCAGTTTTCCTTGATTCAAATACAACCTAATGTTTGAGAACCACTAGTATGGAGTAAAGTGTACAAACGTTGAATCGAAATACTCGAAAGTTTGAAATTTTGCCTTGCCATTTACTAGCTGGGTGACCTAAGATACTTTTAAAGTCTGGCAGCCTTCATTGTCTCCCCTGTAAAATGATTGGGCTTTTAGGAGAATGAAAACATTAATCAGTATAAAGTTTCCAACAGCACTTGGTCCAGAAAAGAAACCCAAGAAAATCAGTTCTCCACCATACCCTTGTACATGCTAGTTAAGTATTCACCATGCTACTTAAGTGTCCATTATATACCTTGCATATGTATTTTTGGATAGGCAGCATTTTAAGATGGTCCTCTCCAAATTCCCAACCACCAGTTATTCAGTTAAACACAAATCTAGGTATTCCTGTATAGGAATTTTGCTTATGTAATTAAAGTCCCAAATCAGTTGATCTTAAGATGGAAAGATTATTCTGGTGGGCCTGACCTGACTACATGAACCCTTTAAAAACAGAGAGATTTTTCTTGCTGGCTGTCCCACAGGAAGTCAGAGAGATGCACTTAGGCAGCCCTGGAAGAAGACCAACATCCATGTTGTGAACTGCCTATGGGACCACATGGCAAGGACCTGAGAGTAGTTGCTGAGATCAGTCCCCAACTGTCAACCTCAGTGCTACGACTGCAAGGAAATGAAATCTGAAACAACCTGAAGGAGCAAAGGGGGAGATCCTTCCCTAGAGGAGCCTCCAGAGGAGCATGCAGCTGGCCGACATCCTGATATCATCTTTGCCACACCCTGAACAGAGAACCCAGCCATGCTATGCCAGACTTCTGACCTACAGAACTGCAAGATAATAAAGTGTTCTTTTAAATCTCTAAGTTTGTGATAATTTGTTAGATGACAATAAATATATATATATAACAGAATTGTATTATTGTTTTTAAAAGTTAACATTATTTGAAGAACAAATTCCTCCTCTTGCCTTTTCCACCATACACCTATGCTTGTATCTGTAACAGAAATAAGAAGTGACAGTTCTTATCTTCCAAGGGCCAAACGGAAGGAGAAACAACATATTCACTACTTTGACATATTACCAAGGACTACATAAATGCACATCTCTTTCACTCCATCTCCTTTAGTTTGCTATAAATGCCCTACAGTGAAATAACGTTCCCATCTTGCCCACAGGCTTAGCTAAGAATCTAGAAGTGACAGGAACTGAACTTTTAACTTGAAGAAACAGCAATTCCCAAAGGTTTACAACTGTGAAGAGCTTCCTTCCTTGTTATTGTTGTTGAATTTTCATTTTCTTAGTCCTTCTATATGGTTGGGGGAAGGGAATTGGTACTTTTGGCCGTCTGATCTGATCAAGAAGATCAAGATTTTTTTTTGAAAGTCTTGGGACTTCAGTAAGAACACGCAGGTTTATTTGTTCTTCAAACTAAATCCCAATTGGTTTGGATTATTTAGACTAGGAACTTAGACATTCAACCAAACTCTACCTTCTAAAGTATTTCAAATAAAAATAAATCATGTCTCCAATCTCAATGAGGTCAGATCTAATAGGAGAATAATGATCTCTTTTCCCCTTTTTATAACCTGAAGCAAGTGTATGTAGGAATTTCTACTTGTGTAGGAAACATGTGTGCATTTCCCATGTAGACAACAATACACAACATTTATTAAGCAATTGTATGCCAGATCCTGTGTGGGCACTCTAAGGGTATTAATCTAACTGTCATAACATCTCTTCTAGAAAGGTAGCATAAGTTCTAACATTATGCCTTTTGTACAATGCAGAAACTATATATAGAATATTTAAATAATGTGCCCAAGATCATATAGCTAATAAGTGGAGAAGCTGGAACTCAGAAATTCTGGCTCTTGAGTTGTGTCTATAATGCTTACTCTATTTTGAGATGAGATGTATTACTTCTCTTAGCCGACAAATCTACTGCATGCAAAGTGCAGCCTTCAGCAGAAGATGCAGGACCTTCGGGTCAAAGAATGTTGCCTCTGCTTGGAGAGGCAAAATGCACAGGCGTGAAACAAGGAAACATCTAAAAACCAGTAACTGATTCCAGACCTTTCCCTCTCCTTCACTACTGCTCTTGGCAAGAAAAATGAAGGATACAAAAGCCTACTTTAAAGCTTCTGCCTAGAACCTAAAAAATTCAATAAGGCACCATAAAACAGATAGTATACTTTAATAGTTTATAACAAGATAGAAGCTTTTAGTTCAAGTTATGAGATGAACAGGTCTTGAAGGTGACTCCCTGGATCCCTGTTCCTTTATAACATGTTCTTGGCCCAAAATACCCTGTGCTTGAAATGCTTGTGTTGAAATGAAGGAAGGCACAATTCACCTCTCTTGGTCCTGGGCTTTTGTTACTGTCACGGAAATCAGGATATTAAGCAGTGTGTGTGTGTGTGTGTGTGTGTGTGTGTGTGTGTACGTGCACACACACGTTGAAAAACAAAACAAAGGCATAAAATGCACAGAAGGGATCTTTTTCCTGGAATCACAATTTAGAACTACTCAGTTTTCTTCCCACCATGTTAGAAATGAGCTTTGAAAAATAGAACTAGCAGGGACCTTCAAGATGGTGGAGGAATAAGACGTGGAGGTCACCTTCCTCCCCACAAATACATCAGAAATACATCTACATGCGGAACAACTCCTACAGAGCACCTACTGAATGCTGGCAGAAAAACTCAGACTTCCCAAAAGGCAAGAAAATCCTCACGTACCTGGGTAGGGCAAAAGAAAAAAGAGAGACAAAAGAATAGGGACAGGACCTGCCCATTTGGGAGGGAGCTGTGAAGGAGGAAAAGTTTCCACACAATAGGGAGTCCCTTCACTGGTGGAGACAGGGGGGTGGGGTGGGTGGGTGGCGGGGGGGAAGTTTTGGAGCCACGGAGGAGAGCGCAGTAACAGGGGTGCAGAGGGCAAAGCGGAGAGATTCCCACACAGAGTATCGGTGCCGACCAGCACTCACCAGCCTGAGAGGCTTGTCTGCTCACTCAGCAGGATGGGCGTGGGCTGGGAGCTGAGGCTCGGGCTTCAGAGGTCGGTGAAATGGTGAAATACTGAAACCATTATCCTCTAAGACCAGGAGCAAGACAAGGTTGCCCAATCTCACTGCTAGTATTCAACATAGTTTTGGAAGTATTAGCCACAGAAATCAGAGAAGAAAAAGAAATAAAAGGAATCCAAATCAGAAAAGAAGAAGTAAAACTGTCACTGTTTGCAGATGACATGATACTATACGTAGAGAATCCTAAAGATGCTACCAGAAGACCACTAGAGCTAATCAATGAATTTGGTAAAGTAACAGGATACATAAAATCCTGTTCACAAAATGAATGCACAGAAATCTCTTGCATTCCTATACACTAATGCTGAAAAATCTGAAAGAGAAATGAAGGAAACACTCCCATTTACCATTGCAACAAAAAGAATACAACACCTAGGAATAAACCTACCTAGGGAGACAAAAGACCTGTATGCAGAAAACTATAAGACACTGATGAAAGAAATTAAAGATGATACAAACAGATGGAGAGATATACCATGTTCTTGGATTGGAAGAATCAACATTGTGAAAATGACTATATTACCCAAAGCAATCTACAGATTCAATGCAACCCCTATCAAACTACCAACGACATTTTTCACAGAACTAGAACAAAAAATTTCAAAATTTGTATGGGAACACAAAAGACCCCAAATAGCCAAAGCAATCTTGAGAAAGAAAAACAGAGCTGGAGAAATCACACTCTCTGACTTCAGACTATACGGCAAAGCTACAGTAATCAAGACAGTATGGTACTGGCAAAAACACAGAAATATAGATCAATGGAACAGGATAGAAGGCCCACAGATAAACCCACGCGCATATGGTCACCTTATCTTTGATAAAGGAGGCAAGAAAACACAATGGAGAAAAGACAGGCTCTTCAATAAATGGTGCTGGGAAAACTGGACAGCTACATGTAAAAGAATGAAATTAGAACACTTCCTAACACCATATCTAAAAATAAACTCAAAATGGATTAAAGACCTAAATGTAAGGCCAGATACTACAAAACTCTTAGAGGAAAACACAGGTAGAACACTCTATGACATAAATCACAGCAAGATCCTTTTTGACCCACCTCCTAGAGAAACAGAAATAAAAACAAAAATAAACAAATGGGACCTAATGAAACTTCAAAGCTTTTGCACAGCAAAGGAAACCACAAACAAGACAAAAAGACCACTCTCAGAATGGGAGAAAATATTTGCAAATGAAGCAACTGACAAAGGATTATCTCCAAAATATACAAGCAGCTCATGCAGCTCAATATCAAAAAACAAACAACTCAATCCAAAAATGGATGGAAGACGTAAATAGACATTTCTCCAAAGAAGACATACAGACTGCCAACAAACACATGAAAGGATGCTCAACATCACTAATCATTAGAGAAATGCAAATCAAAACCACAATGAGGTATCACCTCACACCAGTCAGAATTGCCATCATCAAGAAATCTACAAAAATAAGTGCTGCAGAGGGTGTGGAGAAAAGGGAAACCTCTTGCACTGTTGGTGGGAATGTAAGTTGATACAGCCGCCATGGAGAACAGTATGTATGGAGGTTCCTTTAAAAACTAAAAATAGAATTACCATATGATCCAGCAATCCCACTACTGGGCATATACCCTGAGCAAACCATAATTCAAAAAGAGTCATGTACCACAATGTTCACTGCAGCTCTATTTACAATAGCCAGGACATGGAAGCACCTAAGTATCATCAACAGATGAATGGATAAAGAAGATATGGCACACATATACCATGGAATATTACTCAGCCATTAAAAGAAACAAAATTGAGTTATTTGTAGTGAGGTGGATGGACCTAGGGTCTGTCATACAGAGTGAAGTAAGTCAGAAAGAGAAAAACAAATACCATATGCTAACACATATATATGGAATCTAAAAGAAAAGAAATGGTTCTGATGAACCTAGGGGCAGGGTAGGCATAAAGACACCGATGTAGAGAATGGACTTGAGGACACGGGGAGGGGGAAGGGTAAGCTGGTACAAAGTGAGAGAGTAGCATTGATATATATACACTACCAAATGTAAAACAGCTAGTGGGAAACAGCTGCATAGCACAGGGAAGATCAGCCTGCTGCTTTGTGACCACCTATAGGGGTGGGATAGGGTGGGTGGGAGGGAGATGCAAGAAGGAGGTGATATGGGGATATATGTATTCATATAGGTGATTCACTTTGTTATACAGCAGAAAATAGTACAACGCTGTAAAGCAATTACATTCCAATAAAGATGTTAAAAAAAATAGAAAATAGCACTAGTATAACTTTATCTCTCCAGAAATACTGTGTCTCTGAAATTACATATCTCAAAGTTAATATAAAGTAAATCTTAAATAAGGTAAGGGGGAGCCTATTTATAAGGGACTTGTGATGTATCATTTCTAATAGAAAAATTACCCTTTAAATGATCTATTTTGGAAGTGAATTTGTGCCACATCTGTTTTAAAGGAATTGCTCCCTTCAAGCTTCCTCATCTCTCACTGAACTATGGTAATATCTTTCTAACTGCTTTCCCTGTCTCATCACAAGCCTCACATTGACCCTTATTCTTTCTCACCCCCAAGTTTATTCTCCGTATCACCTATAATAGGGGCTCTATATCTGGACCCATGGATAGAATTCAGTGGTCCATAAACTTGGATAAAGTATCTTTTTTTTTCACTAATCTCAAACCGAAATTTAGCATTTCCTTCTACGATGAAACAAATTTCAGTATTATTTGTAGTAGATGTGAGCTAGTCGCCAAACAAAACCACAGACATTTTCAAATCTCACTACAGTTACAGCAAATATCCCCAATAGCATGTAAGTGTACCACCATTCAAAATTATCTTAGTTATTAGACTTCCTCCTAGATCTTATTATTTAGTGCATTTAATAAAGAAGCACATATATAGCTGTATTACAGATTTGTTTCTTTTTTATATTTTGATCACTGTGTTTCAATGTAATTGGTCTCCTTTGAAATTCTATAGGTCTATTTAAAAACCACTTCTGAGAAGGGATCTCTAGGCTTCCCAGACAGTTAAAGCAGTCCATGGCACACATACAAGTATTAAGAACCTCTGCTCTGAAAGGATCTTTCTAACATTTTCATAATGTTACTCCCTTAACTTAAACTTCTTCAGTGGCACCAAGCCACCTCCCTAATAGCATCCAAATCCTTTGTGGTTCACAGAAGACCTTCCATGATCTATATGTCTCCTTCCACTGCCTCGCTGCCTGTGTGTTGATCCTTGTGCTCTGCTTTCTATCTGTTCCAAACTGTTTCAAGTTTCCAGATGCACTGAACCATCACAGTTCTCTTTTATCTCTGGGCACACTGTTATCTCTGATAAAAAGTCTTTCCCTAATTGACTGCTGGTAAATTCAAGACCCAGCTCAAGGGTGACAAATCAAGAGTTCAGTTTTGGATATGCCAAGTATAAAATACCTATGAGACATCCAAGTGGAAATGTCACGTCTGGAATTCTAATGAAAGGTCAGAACTGCGAATGTGGGTTTGGGAGGCAGCAGCACAGAAATGGTCTTTGAAGCTGAGAGACTTGATGAAATCATCTGTGGCATGAGCCCAGACAGAAAAGAGAAAGTGCTGCAGGAGGGCTGGGTATGCTGACCAGCACCTGCACAGTCGTTATTCTCTTTAGATTAGGATCACTTCTCTTTGGGGCAAAATGTGCAAATTCCAAGGGCCCAACCATCAGTGACCCAAAGTTCACACCACAGAGGTGTACTCTTGAGTTTTGCACTGAGCAAATGGCTACAGTCAGGGAGGGGGAGAACCAACAGTTACTAGCTGTGTCACCCTGGAAGATTAGTAATAGCTCCTCTATTTCACAGAGAATGTAACTGGTATACAGTCACTGGTATACAGAGCTGAGTTAAAATCCTGACTCCACTCTTTATTGGCTGCATAACCTTGGACAAGATACTTAATGTCTCCCAAATTTCATCAGTAAGTGAAGCTGTAAGGAGAATTAAGTAAAATAATGGATACAAGTCCAATGCCTAACATATAATAAATGCCCAAAATGCGTTAGCTGTTGATATGAAATACCTTGGTCAGTGTTACTAATTCCGTTACTGTGCCTAAGAAATTTACCCAGGTGTACGCAACTCCAAAGCTTGTGATCATTCCGCTGTGCCATGCCACGACTCCTGTGCTTGACAACTACCTGATTTTGGCTCTATCCCTTCTTTCTCTGTTTACTTCTCTAATGCTCCCTAAGAATAATTTTTTAATTTAATTCATTTTCTTTTTAATTGGAAAGTGCTGCTTCCAGAAACTGGCTCTGCCTACTGCTCTCTGGCAGGAAGTATGTAATTTCACATGGCCTTTGTAAATGTGTGCCCAGGGAAACCCAATGTTTCCCCTTTTCCTCCTCCCAGCCCACCTTACTCTCCAGGGGAACCTCACCAGCTTACTCAGCATGCAGGGCTTGCCAGCAAGGCATACAAGCACTGCTCTTTTCCCAGACTGCAGTGAAACGTGGATTAGCTACATTCCTGCTGACTCTGCTTTTGTTGTGCATTCTATTTAATAAATCTTCAACCACTGTGGATATGAGAAACAAAAAAGATGGGAGACAGTTAATTTATCCCTGAAGATCAATTAGAAACATGGACCCAGTCTAGCATGATCATCTTCAAAACACCTTTCCTTGTTTTCTGCAGTGTGTGCTCTCCAGCCCACTTTGTATTTGTACAGGTGATTCATTGGATCCAGGTGGATGCTCCTAATGAACAACCACCACCGTCAAGGCAGGTAGAGAGGACTCTTGCAGAAATCAGAGCATGTAGGTTTCCACAATTCCTGCTTCCTCCTTTGTATGAGTGTAAATGTGTATGCGTGTTTGTGTGTAACCTCATCACATTTTTCTGTCTTACGTTTGGTTGAAAATTGGTCTAGGAGTCTTTATAGTGCAATACATGGGTGTTGACCATTTTTTAAAGTCATTTTCTAAGGTTAAGGAATCTACTTAACTCTCTTTGAACTGTCCTCATCAGGGTTTCCTAAAAGGATCTACTAAAAAAATACATTTAAATCAGCAGTTCAAGCAAATTTTCTCTAGATCAGGGCAGATGAAAAGTGGAAGAGAGATGGATCACTTACTGCTTTTAACTCTTATCTTTGCAAAAGTGTACAGGTTAGATTATTCCTTTTTTAAAAAAATCATCAACTTAATCTCCAAGCCCAACACGCTGGTTCCATTTTTCTTTATATCTCCTTTTGTTTTAGCATTTGTCATCCCTGCCCATCAAGTGTCCTTGTAGCAATTAAGAAAGACATCTGCTAGGATTTCTGACATTTTTCTTCCATTAGTGTGGCAGAAACTGCTAACGAACAGTGCGATGTCGTTTGCCTAGCCATTCGTAATGCCACAACAAGAGCCATTTGTTTTAATTAGCTAGGTCAGAGGTTCCTAGCATCTTTCCAGATGTGTGGGCAAGATGATGAATAAATGTAGCATTCCAGGCTCTTAAAAATTAATTGCTCAAAATAAAGCCCTGCAAAACCCAACTGCTGTCTGCTTCTACGCACACTGATTTACACACATGCATACTGCTGGACTCATTTACTTAATTGTTCTATCTTGGTGTCCCAACTTTGGTTCCTAATTGCCATTAATTTTATGCCATTTCAGGAAGAAACTCTAATCTTGTCCCTTTTTTCTCTGTAATTCTCTGGATCCATTAGCTCTATGCATGTCTTTACCACATCTTTGAAATTGGCTGGGGCTTGTTCACCCCAGCGGACTGAAAACTGCTTAAGGGCAACTACTGTCATATTTACTTTTGTAATCACAGAATCTAGTGTCTTATACATTGAAGGTACTACAATATATTGTTGGATTAATGAAAGGCCCTTCTTAACTTTGGCAGATGAATGGCCAATGATACATTCTCCTTAGAAAAACTAAACACATATCCATAGAAACGGAACCCTGCCTACCATTTGAAGGGATTAAGAACTTTGATCTATAGACACAAACTCACCTTGCTCAGTCTATCTAGAAAGTGAAGTCCTAGGTGGTGAAACGCATAGATCCAATACTGTTGAAAGTCACGGGGAATCTGATAGAGGAATTCTGTCCTCTTGTTCCCTGCTCCACAATGACACCAAAGAACTTGGGCCATCTATGTCTACCATCTAGTCCAACCAAGTGAACAAGATACCCAGGAGCATTTGTTATGTTGGCTTATGAACGACTGAGCAAACAGGGATGGTAAATATATGGCTCCACTTACATCTACATCCCATGGCCAGAGCACTCAGATTGTATGCAAGGCTAACAATGAATCACTGGCCAAGTCACAATATTAAATCACACTAATTTCTCACATTTAGGTCAGCCCATTGGGTCATTCCTAGTGTACTGAATACTATCTGCTTTAATAGTTTATTTGGGATTTCCTTTTCTTTTCACCTTAACAGTAGCCTCAAGTTTTCTTTTGTTGGGTCGGGTAAATTATCCAGTTAAACTGCCTCCAAAAGATTTAACATGTAGTACCTAGTATCTCAAAGTAACGAGAAATTTGGATTAAATTTCTTCTCATGTTATTTGGCACCCACGACCAGGTAAATGGGAAGAACACTTTTTAGATCTCGGGAGTTGTGGGAAGGTTTGCCTTTTTTTCATAAATGAGAGTAAACTTATAATCAGTCATAAATATACCTTTAATGGGGTTTATGACTCCTGTGGGCCATATTAGGGTTTCTTCTGCCTTAATCTCTTTAATGCTCTATTGAGTATGGTTTGTTGTCTACACCTTAAGAAGGGCTAGGTGGACAACATATTTTCCAATTACAGAGCTCAAAACTGTTTTATACCTTCAGTAATGTATATACCCTTTTCTTTTCTTTTTTTCTCCCGTGTCACATTTTTATACTCATTAACCTGAATGCTTTCTTTGGCTTCCTTCCACCTTTTCAAAATCTGATTCTTGCACAGTCTTTCCCAGACTATCATTTCCAATCTGTTTGGAATCTAGTCAATCAGAGTAGATTTTCACCTTCCCCTTAAGAAGGTAGGCTAGCTTCTTTTGAAGGCCACATCATTGATGTCTAGTTCCAGATGATCTTCAGAACACACACACTGTATAGTTAATCTGACAGAATCTTCAGTGTTCACGGTTCCTGGGTATCAATGTTAATTATAATCCACTGTGGATTTCTACTAGTTCTTTTCTTTTTTTTTTTTTTTTTGCATTTCTTGGATGAACTGTTGTGCCCTTTCTGATATGCTCTGTCTACCTCCTCTGAATTGAGAGTCTTTTATAAGTCTCAACACTGCTCTAATACCGATTTACACAGCACCCAACAAGATCTCCCAAAGCCTCACAATAGAATATCCCACACCCCACAGCCCACACAATAACAAGAATACCTTGCCCAGGAATTCAACCAAGATGGCAGAGTAGAAGGACATGCTCTCACTTCCTCTTGCGAGAACACCAGAATCACAACTAGCTGCTGGACAGTCATCGACAGGAAGACACTGGAACTCACCAAAAATATACCCCACATCCAAAGACAAAGGAGAGGCCACAGTGAGACGGTAGGAGGGGTGAAATCACAGTAAAATCAAATCCCATAACTGCTAGGTGGGTGACTCACAGACTAGAGAACACTTATACCACAGAAGTCTGCCCACTGGAGTGAAGGTTCTGAGCCCCAAATCAGGCTTCCCAACATGGGGGTTGGGCAATGGGAAGAGGAATTCCTAGAGAATCAGACTTTGAAGGCTAGCGGGATTTGATTGCAGGACTTCAACAGGACTGGGGGAAACAGAGACTCCTCTCTTGGCGGGCACACACCAAGTAGTGTGCGCATCAGGACCCAGGGGAAGGAGCAGTGACCCCACAGGAGACTGAATCAGACCTACCTGCTAGTGTTGGAGGGTCTCCTGCAGAGGTGGGGGGCAGCTGTGGCTCACCGTGGGGGGAAGGACACTGGCAGCAGAAGTTCTGGGAAGTACTTCTTGGTGTGAGCCCTCCCAGAGTCCACCATTAGCCCCACCAAGAGCCAAGGTAGGCTCCAGCGTTGGGTTGCCTCAGGTCAAACAACCAACAGGGAGGGAACCCAGCCCCACCCATCAGCAGTCAAGCGGATCAAAATTTTACTCAGCTCTACCCACCACCAGTCCCTCCCATCAGGAAACTTGCACAAGCCTCTTAGATAGCCTCATCCACCAGAGGGCAGACAGCAGAAGCAAGAAAAACTACAATCCTGCAGCCTGTGGAACAGAAACCACATTCAGAAAGATAGATAAGATGAAAAGGCAGAGGGCTATGTACCAGATGAGGGAACAAGATAAAACCCCAGAAAAACAACTAAATGAAGTGGAGATAGACAACCTTCCAGAAAAAGAATTCAGAATAATGATAGTGAAGATGATCCAGGACGTCGGAAAAAGAATGGAGGCAAAGATCGAGAAGATGCAAGAAATGTTTAACAAAGACCTAGAAGAATTAAAGAACAAACAAACAGAGATGAACAATACAACTACTGAAATGAAAAATACACTAGAAGGAATCAATAGCAGAATAACTGAGGCAGAAGAACGGATAAGTGACCTGGAAGACAGAATGGTGGAATTCACTGCCACTGAACAGAATAAAGAAAAAAGAATGAAAAGAAATGAAGACAGCCTAAGAGACCTCTGGGACAACATTAAACACAACAACATTCGCATTATAGGGGTCCCGAAGGAGAAGAGAGAGAGAAAGGACCAGAGAAAATATGTGAAGAGATTGTAGTCAAAAACTTCCCTAACATGGGAAAGGAAACAGCCACCCAAGTCCAGGAAGCGGAGAGAGTCCCATACAGGATAAACCCAAGGAAAAACACCCCGAGACACAGAGTAATCAAACTGGCAAAAATTAAAGACAAAGAAAAACTATTGAAAGCAGCAAGGGAAAAACGACAAATAACATACAAGGGAACTCCCATAAGGTTAATAGCTGATTTCTCAGCAGAAACTCTACAAGCCAGAAGGGAGTGGCATGATATACTTAAAGTGATGAAAGGGAAGAAACTACAACCAAGATTACTCTACCCGGCAAGGATCTCATTCAGATTCAATGAAGAAATCAAAAGCTTCACAGACAAGAAAAAGTTAAGAGAATTCAGCACCACCAAACCAGCTCTACAACAAATGCTAAAGGAACTTCTCTAAGTGGGAAACACAAAAGAAAAGGACCTACAAAAACAAACCCCAAACAATTAAGAAAATGGTCATAGAAACATACATATCAATAATTACCTTAAACGTGAATGGATTAAATGCTCCAACCAAAAGACACAGGCTTGCTGAATGGATACAAAAACAAAACCCATATATATGCTGTCTACAAGAGACCCACTTCAGACCTAGGGACACAGACAGACTGAAAGTGAGGGGATGGAAAAAGATATTCCAGGCAAATGGAAATCAAAAGAGAGCTGGAGTAGCAATACTCATATCAGATAAAATAGACTTTAAAATAAAGAATACGGGCTTCCCTGGTGGCACAGTGGTTGAGAGTCCACCTGCCGATGCAGGGGACGCGGGTTCGTGCCCCGGTCCAGGAAGATCCCACATGCCATGGAGTGGCTAGGCCTGTGAGCCACGGCCACTGAGCCTGCGCGTCTGGAGCCTGTGCTCTGCAACAGGAAAGGCCACAACAGTGAGAGGCCCGCGTACCGCAAAATAAAATAAAATAAAATAAAGAATGTTACAAGAGACACGGAAGGACACTACATAATGATCAAGGGATCAATCCAAGAAGAAGATATAACAATTATAAATATATATGCACCCAACATACGAGCACCTCAATATATAAGGCAATTGCTAACAGCTATAAAAGGGGAAATCAACAGTAACACAATAATAGTGGGGGACATTAACACCTCACTTACACCAGTGGACAGATCATCCAAAATGAAAATAAATGAGGAAACAGAAGCTTTAAATGAAACAACAGACCAGATAGATTTAATTGATATTTATAGGACATTCCATCCAAAAACAGCAGATTGCACTTTCTTCTCAAGTGCACACGGAACATTCTCCAGGATAGATCACATCTTGGGTCACAATCAAGCCTCAGTAAAGTTAACAAAATTGAAATCATATCAAGCATCTTTTCTGACAATACTATGTGATTAGAAATGAATTAAGGGAAAAAAAACGTAAGAAACACAAACACATGGAGGCTAAACAGTACGTTACTAAATAACCAAGAGATAACTGAAGAAATCAAAGAGGAAATCAAAAAATACCTAGAGACAGATAACAATGAAAACACAACGATCCAAAACCTATGGGATGCAGCAAAAGCAGTTCTATGAGGAAAGTTTATCGCTATACAAGCCTATCTCAAGAAACAAGAAAAATCTCAAATAAACAATCTAACCTTACACCTAAAGGAACTAGAGAAAGAAAAACAAACAAAACCCAAAGTTAGCAGAAGGAAAGAAATAATAACGATCAGAGATAAATGAAATGGAAACAAAGAAAACAATAGCAAAGATCAATAAAACTAAAAGCTGGTTCTTTGAGAAGATAAACAAAATTGATAAACCATTAGCCACACTCATCAAGAAAAAGAGGGAGAGGACTCAAATCAATAAAATGAGAAATGAAAAAGGAGAAGTTACAACATACACCACAGAAATACAAAGCATCCTAAGAGACTACTACAAGCAACTCTATGCCAATAAAATGGACAACCTGGAAGAAATGGACAAATTCTTAGAAAGGTATAAACATCCAAGACTGTACCAGGAAGAAATAGAAAATAGGAACAGACCAATCACAAGTAATGAAGTTGAAACTGTGATTAAAAGTCTTCCAACAAACAAAAGTCCAGGACCAAATGGCTTCACAGGTGAATTCTATCAAACATTTAGAAAAGAGCTAACACCCATCCTTCTCAAACGCTTCCAAAAAATTGCAGAGGAAGGAACACTCCCAAACTCATTCTATGAGGCCACCATTACCCTGATACCAAAACCAGACAAAGATGCTACAACAAAAGAAAATTACAGACCAATATCACTGATGAATATAGATGCAAAAATCCTCAATAAAATACTAGCAAACAGAATCCAACAACACATTAAAAGGATCAGACACCATGATCAAGTGGGATTTATCCCAGGGATGCAAGGATTCTTCAATATACGCAATCAATCAATGTGATAAACCATATTAACAAATTGAAGAATAAAAACCATATGACCATCTCAATAGATGCAGAAAAAGCTTTTGACAAAATTCAACACCCATTTATGATAAAAACTCTCCAGAAAGTGGGCATAGAGAGAACCTACCTCAACATAATAAAGGCCATATATGACAAACCCACAGCAAACATCATTCTCAATGGTGAAAAACTGAAAGCATTTCCTCTAAGATCAGGAACAAGATAAGGATGTCCACTCTAACCACTATTATTCAACATAGTTTTGGAAGTCCTAGCCACGGCAATCAGAGAAGAAAAAGAAATAAAAGGAATACAAATTGGAAAAGAAGTAAAACTGTCACTGTTTGTAGATGATATGATACTATACATAGAGAATCCTAAAGATGCCACCAGAAAACTACTAGAGCTAATCAATGAATTTGGTAAAGTTGCAAGATACAAAATTAATGCACAGAAATCTCTTGCATTCCTATACACTAATGATGAAAAATCTGAAAGAGAAATTAAGAAAACACTCCCATTTACCACTGCAACAAAAAGAATAAAATACCTAGGAATAAACCTACCTAGGGAGACAAAAGACCTGTATGCAGAAAACTATAAGACACTGATGAAAGAAATTAACAATGATACCAACAAATGGAGAGATATACCATGTTCTTGGATTGGAAGAATCAATACTGTGAAAATGACTATACTACCCAAAGCAATCTACAGATTCAATCAATCCCTATCAAATGCCCTACCAATGGCATTTTTTACGGAACTAGAACAAAAAGTCTCAAAATTTGTATGGAGACACAAAAGACCCCGAATAACCAAAGCAGTCTTGAGGGAAAAAAATGGAGCTGGAGGAATCAGACTCCCTGACTTCAGGCTATACTACAAAGCTACAGTAGTCAAGACAATATGGTACTGGCATAAAAACAGAAACACAGATCAATGGAACAGGATAGAAAGCCCAGAGATAAACGCACGCACCTATGGTCAACTAATCTATGACAAAGGAGGCAAGGATATATAATGGAGAAAAGACAGTCTCTTCAATAAGTGGTGCTGAGGAAACTGGACAGCTACATGTAAAAGAATGAAATTAGAACACTCCCGAACACCATACACAAAAATAAACTCAAAATGGAATCGAGACGTAAATGTAAGACCGGACACTATAAAACTCTCAGAGGAAAACATAGGCAGAACACTCTTTGACATAAATCACAGAAAGATCTTTTTTGATCCACCTCCTAGAGAAACGGAAATAAAAACAAAAATAAACAAATGGGACCTAGTGAAACTTCAAAGTTTTTACACAGCAAAGGAAACCATAAACAAGACGAAAAGACAACCCTCAGAATGAGAGAAAATATTTGCAAACGAATCAGTGGACAAAGGATTAATCTCCAAAATATATAAACAGCTCATGCAGCTCAATATTAAAAAAACAAAGAAACGAATCCAAAAATGGGCAGAAGACCTAAATAGACATTTCTCCAAAGAAGACATACAGATGTCCAAGAAGCACATGAAAAGCTGCTCAACAACACTAATTATTAGAGAAATGCAAATCAAAACTACAATGAGGTATCACCTCACACCAGTTAGAATGGGCATCATCAGAAAATCTACAAACAACAAATTCTGGAGAGTGTGTGGAGAAAAGGGAACCCTCTTGCACTGTTGGTGGGAATGTAAATTGATACAGCGTCTATGGAGAACAGTATGGAGGTTCCTTAAAAAACTAAAAATAGAATTACCATATGATCCAGCAATCCCACTACTGGGCATATACCCAGAGAAAACTATAATTCAAAAAGACACATGCACCCCAATGTTCACTGCAGCACTATTTACAATAGCCAGGTCATGGAAGCAACCTAAATGCCCCTGGACAGACGAATGGATAAAGAAGATGTGGTACATATATACAATGGAATATTACTCAGCCATTAAAAGGAACGAAATTGGGTCATATGCTGAGATGTGGATGGATCTAGAGACTGCCATACAGAGTGAAATAAGTCAGAAAGAGAAAAACAAATATTGTATATTAACACACATATGTGGAACGTAGAAAAATGGTACTGATGAACCAGTTTGCAGGGCAGAAGTTGAGACACAGAAGTAGAGAACAAACATATGGACACCAAGGGGGGAAAGCAGCGGGGGGTGGGGTTGGGGGTGTGATGAATTGGGTGATTGGGATTGACATGTATACACTGGTGTGTATAAAATGGATGACTAATAAAAACCTGCTGTATAAAAAAATAAATTAAATAAAATTAAAAAAAAAAAGAAATTCCTTTCCCATATGCCTTCAAGCTTGTTTCTATTGTTTTCAGGTTATCGCTGTTGCTAAAAAATTGTTTTTAATTTTATTCTCTATATAATCCATATATTATGCTTCAATTCTACTTCTTAGTTTCAGTTTTTTACTTACCCTGATGTAACCACTTTTACTGAAATTTACTTGTATCATTATCACTATTTTTTAGTTGTTTTCTAGTACGTGTTCTTTCACCACTAGCGACTTCTCCCACGAATAGGATACATTATTTACTCTTAGAACTCAGATTACAACACAAACAGTTTCACTAGCGTGGTTTTAGAAGTCCTGGAACTGCATTTCCATTTATTTTGCAATGATGGTCTTCACATCTTCTTTAAACTTTTACTTTCTACCCCTTTGTCCCCTGCAGTACTACACAGTGCACTCCTTATTTTCATACTTTCCAGAATTTTTTGTTCCACACTTGCTAGATATAAGGCACTGTGATGGAAGGTAGGCACATTTATGAGACATGATTGTAGCAAAGCCACTTATTTCTGCCTATTGACAGTCACTGCCTTGTGGCTCCTTGGTCACTTCCCATTTCACCTCAAGATGAGTTTTCCATTTTCCTTCAATTCCAGTTGCCTTTCAGAGAAGGGAGCACGCTGGCATGAAAGCACTCAGTAAAGATGAGTCAGAGTATCTGGCCTATCTCCCACAAGGCCTCACTAGAAAGAAAGAATTATGAAGGCACTGATCTGGTAATATGCTGTCGATCACACCTGAAGTAGATTGGATGTGTGCTTTCAATTGAATTGATTTTTCCAGCTGTATGAATGGGGCAGTCTTTGGATGTTTACACTTCTTTATTTGGACTCCTTCCGGCAGTGGTTCATGCCAGAACTTAGCATCATACTTAGAATTTAGCGGGACAGTGATCAGAAATAATAAGCAGAAGTGGTGATACTACCCTGGATGAAACCAGAAAAACTCTTCACTTCTTTTCAAAGGCAAAAGGGTAAAGAGTTAGGTAGGTAATATCAGGGGAAATGAAAGACTGGAAACCCCATTAATAATTATTCCTCTACAATAATGCTTCTTGGCTACCACAAGTAGTATCATGGATTCGGCATACTTTAATTGCCTGTTATTTTCGGCAAGGTGGCATTTTAAGTTTTTGTTCCCTAACTGCAGAATGGATAAATACTGCATCTGACTAATATGCTAATCCAGGATTATTTTTACTCTCCAGCACCTTCCAATGTCACACCAGAGAGAGGGGCAACTCTCTCTGGGCAATCCTCCTACAGATGGTCTAAAATATCCATGCAGGACAGCATTCCTAATGACTTTCAGGAGCATCTGAAACAATCCACAGTGTGGGTCAGCAGAAGTCACTTTGGGGAAATGTGTCCCTTTTCTGTGACTTCAGCATTTGGGCCGCGCTTGAAGTTAAAGCCCTCTGCAAGGGAGGGGCAGGGCTGTGCCAAGCCTTTGGCTTCATATCTTGCAACAGCTTGGTGCTTTCCTGACCTCATCCTGAGAAAGCTGTCAGAGGCGGCCCCTGCAGAGACAGCTGGCCCAACTTACGGCTCCTTTCAGGGCAGGGAAGCCCCTCTAGGACAGACAGGAAGCGATCTTTCAGCATAACGTATTCCCATTGGGAGCAAGCAAATAGCTTACTTTTCAGTTCAAAGCAGTGAATTCAAGGCACATAAGTTAGTTTTGGCTCCATGTGACCCTAAAATCAAGTCAAATGGAATAAGTTTACAATTTAGAGCCTTAAGATTCTGTTTGGCTGAACACTGAGGTTAAAGTGTTGAATTCCATCTCATTGTAGTTATTATTTTTTCTTTAGCCATTTCCAAAGTACTGCTAAGTTTTGGAAATAAAATAAAGAAAGTGCTAAATTGGTTTTCAGATCCATGACCGGGCTTTCCTGGTGTAAAAATAATCCCCTGAGCTGTGGTGCTTACATGAAAAATAAATTTTAAGGTGTATATATAAAACCCAAATAAAATTTCAATCTAGTTGGGATCCAGAGAAATTTAGATTTTCCTTTTTAATTTATTTGACTTTCCTCTTCCAGCTGTCAAACTTATCTAGTTTTATTACTTTTAGAGCTAATTAAACACAGTTCGCTGATTAAATCACATAATCACCTGCCATCATAAAGGAACGGGATCTTGCCCTTTACCTCATTAACCTAGACCCCTCACACAGTTCATGAGAAGCTGACAATAAAGTGCGCACCTGCTATTTAGTCCACAGGATTGACGACACCCTGAAAAGGGACGTGGGCTGTTTCTCCAGTTCTTTTCATTAGCATGAACAGAATAAAAATCTTCACAGAATCAAGATAAATTATAATCATATTGCAATTTATCAGTCCTGCCACTTTCATAGCAGAAACTGATATTAGTCTGATAAGTTTTGCTCCTATAAATATAATTCTAGCTAGAAAACAAACAAAATACCTTTTCTTATTAGAAGGGTCTCAACAAATTACATGCAGAATGCAAAGTAATGATTTGGCCTGCTGAATTTCCTCAGTTCTACCTAATTGCCTTCCACTCCAATAGATGAAACATTGGTGTAGAACACATTTGAATGGTGGTTGGTGGATGGGTGATTGAGTGAATTCTGATTATTAGTGCTGTTGGAACCCAACGCCAGTTCTGAGCCACTCCAGTGCCAGGACCTGGGAGTCCAGACTGTGGTAGGTGGTGTGGTATGAGAACCCTTGGGTCTTCCCAAAAGCAATCCCAATCTGGGGGTTATGTCTATAACCAATTCAGCAGTCACTGTGCTTTTTAATTAATTTTATCAACCCTAGGATAACTAACACATAGAGATAAAGAAAAAAATATATACACACATGTCATTTTCCCTTAGATTTTTACATTTGTTTTTTCCATTAAGGTCATTTTAAGCTTAAATATATCTCAGCAAACCTAAGATTTCTGCTACCTCATAGTTCTAGTTTCAAAAGTTATGATATTCTTCCTGATCTACATGATTTCAGAACAGGCATACTGAGTTACTTCTAAATGCCTTGGTGCCATGCAATGTCCATTAAGGACAAAAAAGCCAGGAACAATAGAGACATTGTAAAGAATAAAACCAAACACTCTCCTCTTTTTTTGTCCTCCTATAGAAACAGCAAGTCCCTAACCCTGAAAAATTAGCCTTTTTGATGTAGAATCCAAAGCAAAACATCATTCTAATGAGAGGAGGACTGCATTGTTGATCCCCATGTGTCTAGGCAGCTATTTTGATTTCTAACCCAAGAGGGAGTATGAGACACATGGCATCTATTGTGTGTTGGTAGTAACTCGAAACTTATTCGCTTGTTTCCCCTTTGCTACTCAGTTGGCGGGCGCATATGTGAAAGAGATGGGAGCTGCTCAGGATGGTTCTGTACAACCCCAAGGAAGAAAGGAAACACCTTTGGAATGGCACACAGGCCACAGACCAGGTATTGGGTCTTGCGAGCCCCCTTGTGGTTGACAAGCTAATAGAGATGGAGGAATGAACAATGAAGGGGTGGGAGATGGAGGGTTGCAACCTTGTTTCTTACATTCATCTTTTCCGTTTCCGTGCTCCAGGCATACTGACCTTCTCTTAGTTCCCAAATGCACCATTCCCCTCGTTTTTGTTCTTTGTACGTGCTGTTCCCTGGGCTTAGAATACTTTCATCTATCCCATTTGCCTAGTTAACTCTTATCACTCTTCAAAGTTCACCTTTGACATCAATTCAAGGAAGCATTCCCTGACTCCATGTACTAAGTCATTTTATGTACTATATGCCGTAAGCTATCATCAGTTGCTAGAAATACTTCTCTTCACTGAAACTGGAGCCAGTGGTTTTAGCTTTCAAACTTTAAAAAGGAATCTCAGTCTCCAGGAAACCATCTAATACAAGGGACTACATTTCTTTTTAATGAGAGGTCTCAGAGAAAATGAAAGACCAACTTTTTAGACACACAACACAATTATTCTACACTAAGGTTTTCACTATAACTTCATCCATCGTGTTGATCATTTTTCTGCTTTGACTCTTTTCTCCTTTCATTATACATATCTATTCTCTACCACACCTCAGACACAACAGGCATTCCATGAAGGCTTATTTGGTTAGGATGACCAATTTATTACCATTTAAACATTACTTAAATGTAAGCTCAAATTCCAATGAACTACAAAGTAAGTAAATGGTATAGCTCTAATTTAAATTATTTTTTATCGTGGACATCCCTTTTGTCCCTCAACTTTTTACTTGAAAAATTTCAAGTCTGATTTTGAGTTGAAATAATAGTATAATGAGCACCTCTATACCTTCAGCTAGATCCGTTCTCCACATATATCCTTTAGAATTACTTGAATGCAAGTTGCAGATATCATTACACTTCATCCCCAAACACTTCAGCATGTATCACTTAACAACAAGAATGTTTTCCTACATAACCACAATACCAATATCTCAACCAAGAAATTTAACATGGAAAAGTATGATTTAATATATAGTCTATATTCAAGTTTTCCAAAGACGTCTTTAATAATTGTTGTTGTTGGATCCAGGACTCATTAAAGGATTACTTAACAGCATTTGGTTGTCAAGTCTCTCTAGTCCCTCTTTTTTTTTTTTTTTTGGCGGTACGCGGGCCTCTCACTGTTGTGGCCTCTCCCATTGCAGAGCACAGGCTCCAGACACGCAGGCTCAGCGGCCATGGCTCACGGGCCTAGCCGCTCCGCGGCATGTGGGATCTTCCCGGACCGGGGCACGAACCCGTGTCCCCTGCACCGGCAGGCGGACTCTCAACCATCTAGTCCCTCTTTTAATCTAGAATAAGTCTATTATCTTCATATTTCTTTTTCTGGTTATTCATTATACTGACATTTTCAAAGAGTCCTAGGGTTAGTTATCTTTAATGATTTTTCCACAAACTGACTTGTCTAACTATAGTTTCAAGGCTAGATTTAAATATTTTGAATCCTTTGATTCTTGCTTTTTTTCCCCACTTGACAGTATATCCTGGAAATCATTCCATAGCAGTTCAAGGACATTTTCCTCATTCTTTGTGTTTTCTTATGTTCAGAGTACTTCAGAGTACTATGAGAGTGTCCCCTTACCATTACACTCTGGAGTTTATCATTTGGGGTCTTTTACATTTGTGTTTCCTATCAATTAAATCAGAGCTTTCCTTATTAAAATCTGCTAAGCAAAAAAGAAAGCCAATGAACCAGAGTAGTTTAGTTTAATTCAGTAGAGTTTTGGGTCTATTTTTGTTTTGAATGGAATATCCATGTGTCACACTGAGAAGCAGGTTTTGGACAGTTCCCTACATACTTGCTTCAGAGTAATAATAATAAATCACGAGGGAAGTAAAGAAATTCTGACGACATTGCCAAACGTGAGTATGCTGCAGATCTCATCAACATCTCTTTTATAAACTGTGGTAAAATATACATAACATAAAATGTACCTTTTTAACCATTTTTAAGTGTACAGTTCAGTGGCATTAAGTACATTCACACTGTTCCACAACTATTACCAACATCCATCTCTAGAACTTTTATCACCCTCCCAAACTGACACCCTGTACTATGTGACTAAAAGAAATATAGTAACTAGAAAAGAACCTAAAAATACATTTTTAGGATTAGTAAGTGAAATCATTTAGTTCATTGGCTAAAGGTCAATATACAAAAATCAATTTATTTCTATATTTCATCAACAGCTAAAAATGAAAATTTTAAAAGTTTCTGTTTATATCAAAAATCTTCAAATACCTAGCAATAATTCTAACAAAAGAAGTAAAAGAAGTGTAAGAACCCAGAAAACTGAAAAAAATATATTGAGAGGAGGTTTTTAAAGAATTAAATAATTGGGGGGATATATATCAGATTCATGGGTTGGAATATTGATATTGTAAAGATGTCATATCTCTGCAAATTGATCTATAAACGTCAAAATCCCAAGAGAATTTTTTTAAATGATAATCTGATTCTAGAATTTATATGGAAATTCAAAGGGCCAAGAATAGCCAAAACAATCGTAAACTGGAAGGCTTAAACAACCACATTTCAAGAATCAGTAAAAAGCTAAAGTGTGTGCTGGTACAAAGATAGGTAAATAGAACAATGTAACAGAATAGAGGGGCAGAAACAGACCCACATTTCTATGGACACTTGATTACGACTAAGATTTCATTGCAGAACTTTGGGAAAAGGATGGCCTTTTAAGGAAATTGAACCAAATTAGTGGATATTTATATGGGAAAAATATATTTTGAATCCTACCTCACACCATACACAAAAATTAATTTCAGTAAGTCTAAATATGAAAGGTAAAACAATAGAGCTTCTAGATGAAAATATTATGCAATATTTCTATAAACTTGGGATAGGCAAATACGTTTTAAAAGGGCCAAAAAACACTAACCAAAACAGAAAAGATTAACTGGATAACATTACAATTTTTTTTGCTCATTTAGACAGTTTTTAAAAAGTGAAAAGCCATAGAATAAACAAAAATAGATTCAAAACCAGAATATTTAAAGAACTAGCCAAAAAATATGAAAAACTATTCAACCTCATTATTCATCAGGAAAATGCAAATTAAAATTACAATGAGGTAAAAACATCTACTCACCAAACTGGGTAAAATTAAAATAACTGCCAAGACTAATTGTTAGTAAAGAAATTGATCAAGTAGAATTCTCATACATGTTATTGAGATTACAAACTTAGAAATACTGTTTAGCAGTATTCATTATACTTGAAAATATTCATATTCTATAACACAGTAATTATACTCCTAACATATGCCCAACAGCAAGTTTGTATGTATATACTCAAAGACAGGTAAAAGAAGATTTAAAGCAGCATATTCACAATAGCCAAACTGGAAAAAAATGCCCAATCACAGCTGGAATAAAGACATTGTGGTATTTTACTATAAAAACTACTTTACAGCAACAAAAATAAAAGAATTATTGCTGAATGCAACCACAAAGATGTGGTTTCTCACAAACTTAATGTTAAGTAAAAGAAGCCAGACCAAAAGATTAATATTGTATCTCTCAATTTATATCAAATCCAAAATCAAATAAGACAAATACATATAGTGTTTGAAGTCAGGAAAATGACTGGAGAAGGACAAGTGATGACTGGGGTGGTGCAAACAAGGTTTTGGGGGTACTGCTAATGTTCTATTTATTGTGAAAATATATCAGGCTATACAGTTATAATCTTTGCTTTTTATGTATGCATATCCTTCAATAAGAAAACTTATTCCAAAAAGATTGATAATATGCAACTCAAGGAATAATAAGAAGTGCATCATTCAAGTGTGAAGTAATCTAAAAGGTGACTTAATTTTGACAATGGTAGGGAGAGTCTATTCAACTTGGTATTAGGAACATTTATAATGGGAATGGTCCATAGCGCTATTTGGCAGAGTCAAGAAATTTATGGTGAAATATTTACAGTTTTAAAAAGCTAGTAATATCTACTGATTTTCAACTTTTCAAATCAGACTAAAGAAATAAGACAATTATCATTCATTACAAAACAGAATGAAAATGTTGAAAAGTTCAACAATGTATAAGACAACATGAGGTGAAAGAGGTGGGGGAGCAGTACTGTCATCTAACAAAGAGGGAAGTCAAGAGAAGAAGGTTCAGGTATGTCTTTTTAAGGTACACAAATGACCAGTGAACAAACTAAAACTAGTGGCTTAACAATAGCAAAAGGTAGGAGGGAGAGGGAGTGGGGGTTGATTTAAGTGAGCTAAGACACTATATATTATAGCAAAAAGTAATGCAAAGCATCGAAAAGTTGATAAATCAAGAGGTAGCAATATATACTATTAAGAAATAAAGGGTAAACCACCAAAAGAAACTAAAATGCAATTACTCACAGATGCTGCCTCCAGGAGGTTGGAATAAGAATGTAAGTGGAGCATGGGCTGTTGTTTTTCATTATAAATTAACATCATAAATTAAATATTAAATAGTTAAAGCAAATTTGAAAAGGACTAAAGTGGGAGGAATCACTCTACCCAAAATCAAGTCTTACTATATGGCTACATTACTCAAGACAATATGGTATTTATAAAGGGATGTGCACATAGATTAATGGAACTGAATAAAGAACCCAGAAATAGACCCCCACAAATATATCCAACTGATTTTTGACAAGGGTGCAAAAGCAATTTATCAGAAAAGATAGCTTTTTCAAGAAATGATACTAGAGCAATTGGAATCCATAGGCAAAATGAATAAATAGGTGAACCTCAACCTAAACTCACACCTCATATAAAAATTAACACAAAATAGATTATAAACTTAAATTGCAAAACATAAAACTATAAAAATTGTAGAAAAGAAAACTGAGGAAAACCACTGAGATCTAGGGCTAGGTAAAGAATTCTTAGTCTTGATACCAACAGCACGATCCCTAAAAGGAAAAATTGATAATTTGGGCCTTATCAAAATTTTTAAATTTTGTTCTTTGAAATACTCTGCTACACGATAAAAACACAAGCTACAGAATTGAAGAAAGTATCTGCAAACTACATATCCAGCAAAAGACTATTACTTAGAATACATAAAGATCTGCCAAAACTCAACAGTAAAAAAAAAAAAAAAAAACCCAATTAGAAAATTAGCAAAAGAGGTGAACAGACATTTCACAGAAGCAGAAATAAAGATGGCAAATAAGCACATAAAAAGTTGTTCAACATAATCAGACATCAGGAAAATGCAAATTAAAACCACAATGAGCTATAATTATACACCTATCAGAATCACAAAAATTAAAAATAGTAACAGTACTAGATGCTGGTGAGAATGGGGAGAAACCTGGCTCAGTCATTTACTGCTACTGGGAATATTAAATGATAGAGTCACTCTGGAAAACAATTTAGCAGTTTCTTGTAGAACTAAGCATCAGCTACCATATAACCCAATAATATTCTTGGACATTTATCCTAGAGAAATAAAAACTTATGTTTACACAAAGATCTGTGTGTGAATGCTCAAAGCAGCCTTATTCATAACAGCCCAAAGTGGAAACAACCCAGATGTCCTTCAACAGGTGAACTGTTAGACCAACTGTGGAATACTACTCAGCAATAAAAAGGAACGATTTTTTGATACATGCAACAACTTGGAAGAGTTTCCAAGGTATTACAGTAAGTGAAAGAAGCCAATCCCCCAAAATTACATATAGTAATTTCATTTATAATAAACATTTGGAAGGACAAAATTTAAGAAATGGAGAACAGGATAGTGGTTGCCAAGGTTTAGGAACAGGGAAGGGGAGGTACAGGAGGAAGACGGCGTGGTTATAAAAAGGGCAACACAAAGGATCCTTGTGGTGATAGAACTCTTCCATATCTTGACTATGGTTCAGACACATGAACAGACCCATGTGACAGAACTGTACAGAACTAAGTATACACACACACACACACACACATACACACAAATGAGTAAAGTAACACTTGGGAAATGTGAATAAGATTGGTGGATTGGATAATGTCAATATCCTGGTTGTGATATTACACTGTGGTTTTGCAAGATGTTACTATGGGGGGAAACCAGATAAAGGATACACAGGATCTCTCTGTATTATTTCTTACAACTGTATGTAAATTTACATTTATCTCAAAACAAAAATGTTTAATTAATTATTGAACACAAAAATATATCTCAGCTATAAACTCAAAGAAAGAATATAGATGTAATGGATGGACCTAGAGGGCATTATGCTAAGTGAAATAAGTCAGAGAAAGATAAATACCATATGATTTCACTTACATGTGGAATCTAAAAAATAAAACAAATGAACAAACATAACAAAACAGAAACAAAGATACAGAGAACAAACAAGTGGTTGCCAGAGGGGTGGGGGGGGCGAGGGGGGGTAAAAACAGGTTTCTTTCCTGAGGGAGATTAAGAGATACAAACTTCCAGCTACAAAATAAATGAGTCATGGGTATGAACTTTACAGTGTGGGGAACACAGTGGATAATTATGTAATGTCTTTGTAGAGTGACAGATGGTAACTAGACTTATAGTGGTGATCATTTTGAAGTGTATAGAAATGCCACATCACTATGCTGTACACCAGGAACTAACATAATGTTGTAGGAAAATTATACTTCAAAAACAAACAAACAAATTCATAGAAAAAGAGATCAGATTTGTGGTGTTGGTGAGGGGAGGGGAACTGGATGAATGCCGTCAAAAGGTACAAACTTCCAGTACAGCACTGAACATGATAAACATGATTCACATTGCTGTAGGCTATACATAAAAGTTGTTAAGAGAACAAATCCTAAGAGTTCTCATCAAAAGAAAAACATTCTTTTCTATTTCTTTAATTTTGCATTTATATGAAATGATGTTCACTGAACTTACTTTGGTAGTAATTTCATGATGTTATGTAAGTCAAACCATTATGCTGTACACCTTAACTTTACATAGTACTGTATGTCAATTATATCTCAATAAAACTGAAATAAAGACAAAAAACATACGTGCGCGCACACACACACACACACACAACACACACACACAGGACAGAGGTGCAGAGTATCAAAAACTGAGCCGTTATCATTTTCTGGAAAAGAAAAATCAAATTGGATACAGGATATCAGAGAGGTAGAAGTAACTACTGGTTAAGACTGAAACTGAGATTTTAAGGAGGTAACAAGCTTCTACTTAACTAGGGATGAAAATCCAGGGCAAGTATTTCATGGTGCCTTCTTGAACAGAATACACCCAAAATATACAGTAGAATATAACTGTTGAGTGTGAGCTCTAAACTTGACTACCTGAGACCCAAAATCAACTCTGTCAATTATTAACAGGATGACCCTGGGCAAGTTATTGAAACCTCTCTATGCCTCAGGTTCCTTATACGAATCCTATAAGCCTATTATGAGGGCCAAATAAATTAATGTGTATAAAAATCTTAGAAGAGTGCCTGATATTCAGTCTTAGCTGATTGTATCATTACCTGATCACAGGGCAACATAAGCTATAATTTTCCTGTGTCTTTCTTATTACTTACTGTGTTTTGATACTTCTACTAACTGAGCTTATGCCACAGTAGCTGGGGAAATTGACACCTCTGCATCTCTGATTTCTAAAGTTGTTTGAAAGCAGGCCAGAGAAGCACAGTATTGTGTAGGTGGCTGCTTACCCATCCAAGTATAAACAATGTTACTTGGAGAGGGAAACCAGTTCAATACATCTCCCTCAAACCTGTCCCCCTTTTCCTGACTGATTTCCAATAATATCTTTGTTTTGTGAGTCCAGCCCAAATTAGAGATAATTCTGCGGTTTCTTCACCTTCTCAGCACCAAGCAACCTATTTATTCTCTGACAAAATACAATGCATCACAAGTAATGAAACACTCATTCCCCAAAGAGAAACTGTAATCATCATTTTCCAGCCCTGTTGGTAAAATTTTTTCCTTATTTTGCAACCCTCCTGACTGATGAAGATTGGCAGGGAGCAATGATCTAGACTGAACTTGTTGGCTCTAAATCCCCTACAGATAGACTTGCTCTGAGTAGTGCAGAAGGAGCTGCTGAAGTAGCCCTGAAGCCTACAGGATGACAGCTGTGAGAATTCCACTCTACGAGAGCCTGAGCTTTACTGGCAAGAATACATGATGTACAGAAAAGGAATAAATATTTATGGGCATGAACTATATGAGTCTCATATTTTCTAATGAACCAGGATATGATCATTTGCAGGGAAAATACCAAGTTGGTGGTATTGGCACATTTCTTCTTTAATAAGGACAAGCACTGACTTAGCAGCCACCACTGTTGGCATACCATACACAACATGCAGCCAGAGAAACAAAAACAACCACACAGCGGGAACACCAGAATACAGTCCAATTGTATGGCTCCTGTTAATGTCACTGAAGGGTATTTCGTCACATGCAGTGGTTGTCCTGTCAATAACTTCAGTAGTTTAATAAGCATGTGGGTTTATCATTTTAACATTCCCTTAATGAAATCCCATTGCAAAGCCACTATTCACACACTCAACTGTTTTCAGCCCCCCTTTTTTGTTTATATTGATGAATACCACTATTGGAGACTACCAGTTCCATATGTTTATTACTTGCAGTATACAGTGATTCTGTCATTTATTTTTATTCAAATTCTTGAATCAAATCCCTTTTAAGAGTTCTGTGTTGGGCTCCCCTGGTGGCGCAGTGCTTGAGAGTCCGCCTGCAGATGGGTTCGTGCCCCGGTCCGGGAAGATCCCACATGCCACGGAGCGGCTGGGCCCGTGAGCCATGGCCGCTGAGCCTGCACGTCCGGAGCCTGTGCTCCGCAACGGGAGAGGCCACAACAGTAAGAGGCCCGCGTACCGCAAAAAAAAAAAAAAAAAAAAATGAGTTCTGTGTTCAAGAATTTGGTTAACAGAGCCATCTCCATCTTGTTTATAATCTTCAAATTTTTACAGGCCTTGCATTTGTTCAGTCCTCACTTCCTCAAATCAAGGGATATATCCATCCGCTGATCATTTTAGTTACCACTCACTCAACTTCCTCCATATTCTTCATTCTTTTGTGGAAGTACAGGATCCAGAAATATACCTCTGGCAAGAGTGTATAATGATAATCAGCACAGGATTTTTTTTTTTCCTTCTGGAAATTTTCCCAGCTTTGCAAGGGTGGGGATGAGTGGGAAAGGGGAAGCACCTCTGGCTGCAGACACTACTACACTTCGGGAAACAGTCAACCACGGCTTCTAGATTTAAGTCCTCTTTCTAGAACTATATTCTGCAAATTTACTACCTTTCCTTATGAAAGCACATCTGCCATGTCTTACTAGGCCTTCTTGAAATGATCCTTATTAATCTGGCAGCTCATCACCTGGATGAAATTAGCATCATGTATAAATAGAAATATAAGAAATTTCCTCTTCTAGATCGTCTGGGATCACCCTTGTTTACTCTTCTCCTTCTATCGTTTAATCATTCCCTTTTGTTTGTTTTGAAGTTTCTTTCTTATCCAGTTCTTCCAAGTTCTATAGTCATTTTTTAAGTATGAAAACTAATCAAAAGATATTTTTGAAGTCTAAGTACCAAGAAAGATACTTACGCTGTGTGTTGGTATATAATCCTGTTTGGAGGAGTAAAATAAATAGGTGAAAGATACAGTCGCATCATCAAAATAGTTTTTCGTGCATAAACTACATCTATTTACAAAGAAAACCTATTATATTGAAATACTAAAACACTAAATATTGTTGTTGAAAAATTAAAGCCAGATATTTGTTATAAAAATATGCAAGCCCTTATTAATATACTAAATATCGAGATCTAGCAGTAGGTCTAATAACTTCCATAATTTCTAAGTAGTGATGAATGTAATGATATTTTAAGATATCTATAGCAACTATAAAGTGACATGAAAATATCTGTGAGTTTCAGTGGTGACAAAGTCAGATATTGCTAACAGTACTGTGGTTTGTTGTCTACATTTATAATTGAAGAAACTGCTAAATTTTAGTCAGAGGTTAGTGAATATGAATATGTTTTTCTATACAAGGTCACAGACCTTATGAATTAAATCCTTGAACCCCTGGGAGTCTGAGGATTCTAGGTAAAGAACTCCCGACCTATAAAATGGCCATAATCAAAAGATCTACAAACAATAAATGCTGGAGAGGGTGTGCAGAAAAGGGAACCCTCCTACACTGTTGGTGGAAATGTAAATTGTTGAGAACGGTATGGAGGTTCTTTAAAAAAATAAAAATAGAGCTACCACATGATCCAGCAATCTCACTCCTGGGCATATATCCAGAGAAAACCATAATCCGAAAAGATACATGCACCCTAATGTTCACTGCAGCTCTATTTACAATAGTCAGGACATGGAAGCAACCTAAATGTCCATCAGCAGAGGAATGGATAAAGAAAATGTGGTACATACATACAGTAGAGTATTACTCAGCCACAAAAAGAACAAAATAATGCCGTTTGCAGCAACATGGATGGACCTAGAGATGGTCATATTGAGTGAAGTCAGACAGAGAAAGACAAATATCATATGATATCACTTACATGTGGAATCTAAAAAAAAAGGCTACTAATGAACTTATCTACAGAACAGAGATAGAGTTACAGATGTAAAAATAAACTTATGGTTACTAGGGGGTAAGCTGGGGGAGAGAGATAAATTGGAAGATTGGGATTGACATATACACACTACTACATATAAAATACATAACTAATAAGGACCTACTGTATAGCACAGGGAACTCTACTCAATACTCTGTAATGGCCTATATGTGAAAAGAACCTAAAAAAGAATGGATATATGTATATATATAACAGATTCACTTTGCTGTACACCTGAAACACAACATTAAAAAAAAAAACTCCTGACCTATAATAAGACCAAAATATTCTCATAAAGAGAGAGTGAAAAATAAAATGCTATCAGAAATTAGCTTAATAGTTATGAGGAATTTTTAACATGTTCTATGTATTCACAGATTTCTAGAGCCAAAGATATACAAAATTCAGTATGGAGTAAAAGCTACATACTGAAAGGTGACCAAAATATAAAATGACACCAAATAAAGATGTAAATATTCATCAATAAAAAGTTCAAGATTTACCCATTCCAAATTCAATTACTACGTGAAGATATAATAAAGGAAGAGAAATACCATAATACAGTTTAGACAATCTAGGCTTATGACAAAAAAAGGAAAATCAACAGATTTTTCATGCATGTATTCTGGGGAACAGTCTTTCAGGAATTAGAAAGTCTTTAAGAATTAAGGTATATAATGATGTGTTATGAGAGACCTTCAGCAAAAAAACTACATTGGTCACTCCATATCCTTACATAGATATGCATTCAAATGTCAATAGATACTATAGATATTGATAATAAACAATAGTCAGACAGATAACTGGAATTGAGAAGAGAATATTTAGTAGGAAAATTAGAGTAGAATTAGGGCTATGACATTACTTTGGTGGGCTGCTTTTATCATTTGAGTCATGTACCAGGATACAGACTGAACTCTCAGCTCAAAGAAGCTACTCCAAAAAAAAAAACAAAAAACAAAGAAGCTACTCGAGGGGTCCAAAAGCCTGAAATTACATGCTGAAGCTTTCTATAAAGACAAGAATGTCTGATTCATGTTCCCTTTCTACTGACTCACTTATCTATAAATAAAGTATAAAGTCTCTTAGCAAACACAAACAAATATTAATGAACATTCACTGTGGTCACCTAAGGCTAAGGAAGTATAATTATTTTTAAATTTTTGATCATATTTTCTAAAGTTTGTTCAGTAAACATATTTTATAGTTAGGGAAAGTTAATAGAATTATTTAAAAATAATCTGCCATGGGACTTCCCCAGTGGTCCAATGGTAAAGAATCCACCTTCTAATGCAGGGGACATGGGTTTGATTCCTGGTCAGGGAACTAAGATCCCACATGCCGCAGAGCAACTAAGCCCACGCATCACTACTACTGAGCTCGTGCGCCTCAACGAGAGAGCCCGCGTGCCCCAAACTACAGAGCCCACGTGCTCTGGAGCCCACACACCACAGTTACAGAGCCCATGTGCCCTGGAGCCTGCGCGCCACAACTAGAGAGAGAAAACCCGCACGCCACAACTAGAGAGAAGCTGGCACACCCCAACGAAGAGCCCACGCACTGCAATGATAAAGATCCCGCATGCCTCAATGAAGATCCCGCGTGCTGCAACTAAGCCACAACACAGCCAAAAAAATAAATATTAAAAAAAAAACTGCCATGATTTTGTTTTCAGAGGTAACAGAGATGCCTTCTTTGACAAGATGCATTCAATTTCCTTCTAATGACAGAAGCATAAATTTTAATGAAGGTTAGATGGCTAAAATGACACTCAGGTTTTCCTTGACCAATCGGGCTAAATGGCATTTTAAAAACACAAAACATTATTTTAGTATAGACAAGATTACTCATTTTGGAATCTTGTGCAGCAATGCGAGCTTGGACATAAAGGGTATATTAAGTTGTAATAGCAAATTCATGAATTCAATGCCCAGGATGTAGTCAATGCTATTTGGTAGTTTTATCTGGGTTATAAAGACTGAATGAATCTGAAGCTATTTCTCCTAGAGATTTTAATTCTTGCATTTATTATGCTGATATTGACATGAAACACATGAAAAGAAATTACATAGGCACAGGGTATTTATTGATCACCATAGAAATTATTTGAGTTAAAGTTTGAATTGTTGAACTCATTAAAATTTTTAATTTATATCAGCATCTCTGTAGTCTTTCATAGATTACATTTGGGGGCTCCTACTGCTGCATGCTGAGCACTAAAATGCTGCAATCACACTAAGTCATATGGCCTCATTAAACGTCTGAAAAGTTTAACAAAAATTTTTAACATTATAATTCTCACTTTCAGATGGAAAAAAATACGACAGCTAACAAGAATTTAAATGAGAGATTTCATTTATTCTTTCAACTCACACATATAGATTGAATGCCAAGCAAATTATTATGTGCTAGAGATAGAAAGATGAGCACAACCAACATGGTCTCTGCCCTTTCAGAGCTTAAAATCAGATGGCCATAGTAGTAAGAGAGCAGAATTATGGTCAGCTTGATCTGAGTTTGAATATTGGTTCTCCCTCATATTTCTCTCTAAACTTTTCTAAGCTTCAATTTCTTCATTTATAAAAACAGGATAGTGATAACTCCTTTGTCAAGTTTCTCTCAAGAATGAATGCAACGGTGGTGCAGTGGTTAAGAATCCACCTGACAATGCAGGGGACACAGGTTGAAGCCCTGGTCTGGGAAGATCCCACATGCTGCGGAGCAACTAAGCCCGTGTGCCACCACTACTGAGCTTGCACTCTACAGCCCATGAGCCACAACTACTGAAGTCCGTGTGCCACAACTACTGAAGCCCATGCGCCTAGAGCCCATGCTCCGCAACAAGAGAAACCACTGCAGCGAGAAGCCCACCTACTGTAGCGAAGAGTAGCCCCCACTCGCCGCAACTAGAAAAAGCCTGCGGGCAGCAACGAAGACCCAACACAGCCAAAAATAAATAAATAAATAAATTTTTTAAAAAAAGAATGAATGCAATACATATGAAATACCTAGTATATACTCAGCACATAGTGATACTTAAGAAAGTCAGATGCCTGGCACAATGTAGATACTTTAAGAAAGCATACTCACTATTACTATTTTTGTGGCTGTTGTTGATATTTTTAGTCAGATTACAAAATACCATGCCAAGTTATAGTCCACTAGGGCCTTGAAACATTCAATTTCTGAGATTCTGAGACATTTACACACTCCCTTTTCATACGTAAACATCTTAACTTCAGGGTCAAGGCTGGAGACACTGGGCTAATCCTACTCTGAATATGTTTAGCTACTGATTCTTTCATAAAATATATTTCAAAAACCATCATTTGAAAACCAGTGAAATTTGACACTTCCTAAATATTAACCTAGACGAAGATATTGGGACCCATCCTTGATGTATTTACTAACACCAAGGTTTTTAAAAATAAATATCAGGTTATAAACCCACCATTAATTTCAACATATTACTGAAATACAGTCTGAATATTGCAGAAGTAAAACAAGCTAATAGGACAAGAGAAAGAAGAGATTGCAGAAATGAGGGGTAGGATAAGAAGATAGTCATTCTAAGTCTCCATAAATGTAATAACATTTTAACTAAATAAAGATGATGTAAAAGTGTGACCCATAGATTGAAACAACAACCATCTGTGTCCAATTAACCTCACATCTGAAAATGTGGCATTTTTTTTTCTACCACAACACCAAGGGGTATGTGTATGAGTGTGTGTTTTAAATCTGTTTTATAGCAGTTTTTCCATGAAGATTCCTCCTGTGTAGTACATAGCTATTCATACCATCAACGGTTCTCAGTGTGTATCCCTCTATTAACTTCCTTCCTCTCAGAAGCACTTTGCTTATTTGGATTAAATGTAACCTTTCTTTTAGAATTATACTCTATTACTTCCTGGACTCCATTTAGCTATCTATTTATCACCGTCCCATTTACCTTGATTAAACTCCCTGCTTTACTTAGTGCCAATTATTGATTCTAAGCAGAGTCAAACAATCAGATCCTATTTCCATCTGACACTTTTGGCACCCATCTGATACTCCATTCATGAGCCATATCTCCATCTCAAGCAGGCTGGGGCTTGCAGTCTCTGAAGCAAGAGGGAACACAGGAAATAAGGAGAAGGGGTCCTAAACCGCTGGGAAGCCAGACAGAGTTGTTCAAAGAAGCAGGTTGTGGCTGAGAGCAACGTCACTGGGAGGCTGACTTTAATATCTTCAAAGCCAGGACTCTGAAGCTGCTCTTTCTGGTTGTCATGGTGGCCATGCCCCAGCTCTGCTTGGAATAGCAGAGATCCAGTCAGCACTCAGCTTGGTCAGTAAGTTTGGGTCATCAGCAAAATGATAGAAGGTTTGGTGAGGGCTTTATGCTGACAGATATCATTTATCAAGTGAATGTGTTTCACCAAAATGAGCTTATTATTCCCATGAAGTGGCAAGTCTCATTGTTCTGTTTAGTTGCCTGAAACATGGGAAAAGAAAGGCAAATATTTCATCCTTCCAGTTTAGATACTTTCGTACTGGTTTTTGGGTCACACCTCTATATATGATTCACAGGATTCAATGTCTGAGATATTAGAAGTTAAATGGTATACTGGGGCCGAGTGTGCAGTGGTTTGTTTGAGCTGGTTTGCTTCAGTGTAAGAGCTGATTGTGCAGATCTCTTCCTAACTGTGCTCAGTGACATCACCTTTGAAGGCTGAAATTGGCCATATGGGAGAATTTATGCTGGAAATCAACAATGCTACAAATCAGGGTATTTGTATCATTTTTTTCCAGAGAGCTCTGCATTGTTAAACATACATCAGCACACTACTCAATGTGTGTCTGTGTATGTGTGTGCATGCACACATTCTGGAAATTTAGTTTTTGGAAAATTAGTCAAAATAACTTAAAATCTTCCTCTAGCTCACCCATGCATTTAAAAATGGTCAGATATATGTTTCAGCAGCTACAAAATCTCTTAACAGTTTCCTCGTGCTTATTCATTTTTTACAGTGGGAAGTTGGTAACAGTGGACTAATCTCAACCTGTTGGTAATTCCAGCCCACTCTTTCCTTTAGTAGGCCAACCCTTTTGTTGAAGTTAATTAGAATTATTCCAAAAGCTTTTGCAGTTGAGCTCATTTGCTTTTCTTCATTAGTAAAAACTCGGTTAACAAGCACTCAGCTAACTGCACCCATCAAGTAACCAGCAATTCAGAGAGTGCCGACTGATCAGGAAGAGAAAGATGAAACTACCAAAAAACAAATGAATGCGAACTTTGAAATCTTTCCAGAAAATATTCTAACAACAACAACAAGAAGCCAGAAACTACTTTTAGAGACTTAGCATATTTCAAGAACAGGCATTAGGAGACACAAATTTGCGAATTCATAAAACAGTATAAAAATTTACTCCTTCATCAAACTTTATGGGGGCCTGCTATAATTAGGATTTCTCAAAGAAAAAACTCCAGTATCAACACTTGAGGAACTCATCATCTAGTTGGCAGCAGATCACAGATTATAATATTGATTAAATAGAGATAAGTAAGTATACAGGAGGTTTTATACAGAAATCAGAAAAAAAAAGAAAAAAAAATCAGAAATCTATTCTAACTAAATTTATTGTATACCATGTTAAAACTCAACTTAGTGACGGAAATATTTTTTAAACAATTTTGGGATTTTTTTTTTTTTCAGTTTCTGTAAGAGAGAAAACAAAAATAACCACTAACACTAATTTTATGATCTGGAAAGAGGTTTCAGACTGAATTTTTAAAGTCTCCATCTTCTAAGACGTTAGATTTCCCTCTTTGCCACATTACCTTTTCACAACTATGGACATTAATTTATTAACCCTCAGCTGATTGAAGGAGTCAGCTAAATACAATACCTTATTCCCTAACCAAACCAACAACCTGAAGTGTAACTGTAATTGCTTCTTATCCAGATGACAGAAAGCAATTTCAATGACTGCTTTACTTAATTAGGATGCATGAAGCAGGGACCTCCAGGTCACATCTCTGTAAATTATGCCTCTTCAATTTTCTTGAGAAAGCACTTATGTCTCAGGCACCCTGACATGGTTTTTACTAAGACCATATAAACTCAGTGCAACCAAATTTCACTTATTTGTGGGTATATTATCTACACTGCCTTGTGGCTTTTCCACAGACCCCAGTTCATTTAAATTACTTATTTTTCATTTGATGGGCATTAACTAAAAAGTTAACAGTACAAAGGCTTCACTACACATTTGTTGGCACACTATTTTTGAAGGAACAGGTGAAAGCATGATGGAACTCCCTCAATTTACTTTGCCTGAGGGGAACTCTTCGAAACAGAAGTTTTTGGCCCTATGCCCAGATAAAGAGAATTTTTGAAAGAAGGCTAAGTTTGCATTAGTTTGAAGTAGCTGCCTACCATTATGAAGCAACTTATAAGAATGGCAGCATGGGGAACTTGACAACTCCTTTGTGCCTTGGGGATGTCATTAGGTGGTTCAACGGGAGTTGAGGGACAATAGACTAATATGAGTGAAAACACACATTTCAAAATTAACACAGATTGATCATTTTTAAATTATGCAAAATTTAGGACAATCTAGTACAATATGACTATAAGCATTTATTAAGCATCGATGATGACAGAAAGCTATGATTGAGATACCAAGAAATATGAGACAGGGTTGCTATACTCAGCTCATGACCAATGACAGCAGCAACAAGAGAAGCATCAGCAATAATGAAAAACTTTAAAAAGCGTCCCACATGAAAAGGTATGCTATAAACTCTGTATTTATTTTTTTGGTAGGGGTGTTAATTGAGAATTAACTGTATCTTGATCATCCAGCCGTGTTCAAGTCTTATCATGATTATTATCAACTTACAATAGTGAGGAGAATTCAACACTTGGATACTTAGGTATGTAAGACTAGCCTAGTTTAAACAATTAGTAGCTACCCCCTAAACCTCAGAGTACATTTTGGTATCATGGGAAATACTACATTTAAAGTTTGAATATGTAACACAAATCCAGTGTTTTGACTGGATTTAACTTTACTGGGTAGAATCCAAGTGTTTCCTAAAACTCAGTGGAGTCTCATGTGTTCATAAACATTTATATGTATATACGTGATATGTGTGCATAAAATGTATGGCTTCAAGTGAGACAAGCTCATACATACGTGTGTGTGTGTGCACAGGCAGAAAAGTGGCCCTTGCCCATTGACTCAGCATAACTCGTCCATTATGAAGTTACAAAATTGCACTTCTTGCTTATTCAAGTCTTCCCACCTTAGTTGACTGTGTGGTTTACCTCATTTCTCAGCTAGCAGCCTGCAGAACATCGGTATGATGTGGCAGGCATATGCAGAAGCCTCTCAGTGAAATGGATCACCTCAGATCTAATCAGTAATGTACAGAGCCCACTACTTGTTTAATACAAGCCAGTCTGCTGTTCTTCCCTCCTGCTCACCCACACAGTCCCATCAAGCATGGATGCCACAGGAGAATCCTAATCAAGAAAAACCTGGATAACATCAGTCGTCCTAGAAAATGACATTCATGCATTCAAATAAATGGTGCAGCCTATCATTCTTGCTGCTAATGCTTTTACATGCTGTTTCGGTCTTTTTCAGTCAAAATATAGTAGTGCTTACTGATTACAAGGGAAAAGAAATCGACGAACTGATTTTAATGACCCTACTGAATTTTCAATAGTCTTAGACAGCTTAGTGAGATAAAAGCTGGAGTGACAGAGCATAAAGTGTTTTCAAACAGATTTGTATTGTTCAAGGCCGTGGGCTGTTTTAGTCTTTGGGGAGTTGGAGGAGAAGTGGAGAAGTGCATATCAGGCATTTGAGAATACTTATCCACTAACAATTGCAATTCTGGAGAATGACAGAGTTTGAAGAGATCTGAGATGCCTCCTGTCTTCAAGTGCAAATCCTTATTTTACTGATGAGGAATTAGAGGTTCAGAGAGGGGAAATAATATATTCAATGCTATGGAACAAGTGAATAAAGGGGCATCTGAATTCATCTCTACTGGCCTTAGGTCCAGGAAGTTTTTGCATTACAACATGCTTATTGTATAACCTGAATGAGAATTTTTCTCTTTCCTCCCCTCTCTGCCTTCCTCTCTCTCTCTCCCCTTCCCTCTTGTCTCTTTCTCTTTAACAATAGTCCTCCCTCCTTCCTTTCCTCTCCACCTCTTTCCCCTTGTCTTTTTCATTTCCCTCTTTCTCTTTCATCCACCCATCCATCCATCTATTTAACAATTATTTACTGAGCAGCTATTATGTGCCAGGCATAGGGTTAGGGACTAGGGCTTCAGTTGCATCACTGACCTCATGGAACTTATAGTCTAGTTGGGCACATGGACAGGTCAGGAGAAGCTTTCTGGTGAAGTCATATTCACACTGAGACCTAGGGATAGGAGACAGCCTGTCACAGAATGGGGGTATATAACATTCCAGGCAGAGGACATGGTTTGTGCTAATGTCCCACAGCAGAAAGCTGCCAGAAGAGGCCACTGGAGGATCTCAGCAGAACTGACACATCAGGCAATGGCAGAAGAGTATTATCTGTCTTCAATGTCATGGGCCCAATTCCCAGCCCAAAATTTCCTCTAAAATATTTTCATTTCTGTATAATTTTGAACTTTGCATTAATAAGTCAGGAATAAAAATTTTGAAGTAAACTTAAAAAAAAAGAAATAGAGGAAAATGTGCCTTGCATCATGTTAAAACCCTGTCACCTCAACCATGCAACGTTGGTCTTTTTCTTACCCACACATCCCTGCACCCTTATGAAAGCCAGTGTTGTCAGGGTACTATATGGATTGTGGACTCTGAAATCAGACAAATCATGGAATTTAATCCTGACTCCGAACTTTCTGGTGTTTTGTTCTTGAGCAAATCTTTCTATCTCTAAGTTACAGCTTTCTCATGTGCAGAATCAGAATTAAAAACTACCCTCCAGGAAGTATGGAACCAGGTGGTTATACATGTAAAGAGCCCAGCATAGTGCCAGGCATATTAAGTATTCAACAAATATTTAATAAGTGGGTAAAAAGGTATATAACATTTTAAAAGGAAAAGTTTTAAATCATAATATCAATAGATGCTCTTTAATAATATCAACAATTTACAAAAATGTAAATCTATAGTCTCTAGCTAGATACTGCCAGGAATGAAAGAATGTGCTATTTCAAGAAAACATATTGGGTCTGGAAATGCCACATGTGGCCATAAAAGTAGAAAATATCAGTGAGCCTCTTTGGGCCACAGGTATGGTCAACTCAATCTCAAGACTATTCTCATTAACACAAATGAACAAAGATAGGTTCTAATTCTCAGGATTTATGAGTAGGACTCACAAACACTGGAAACGAAATGAAGAGCACTTAACTCTCTGTCTCAGTTTTGTTTTCTGTAAATGGGGATACCACCTCAGAGAGTGGTTTTGGATTAAATGAGAATATATAGACTATTAGTATATCCTGTACCTGGGTATAATAAATGATCAATAGATGTCATACTTTTTTATTCATGGTATACAAAGATCACATTTCAAAATACAATATTTGAAATGCTAATACTTGATAATTTTGTTATAAGGGCAATAATTTAAAAGTGGATGAACTTTTTTCTCTTCCAATACACCTCACAGGTACTATGAGCATTAATTTTTTGCTATAATTTTCAAGTAAGGGGAAAAGGGAACAGGAGTCTCTATGCAGGAAAGAGAAAGCCTGTAGCTGTTACAAACAAGCCTTTAAAGGCTTCTAATCTGCTTTCAGTCATTTACAAAATAAGTTTATTGCTTGAGTAAAAGCAAAAGACAAAAAATTCTTTATGTCTTGAAGCAGAAACAAGTCCTGGTGGCCAGAGCTAGAATTCTTCATAAAAATAGTTTATCTCAAAGCACACGATATTTCTCAATATATTTTATAGATAAACATTAGTGGACAAAGCTTTCTCTATAACAGAAGCTTTGAAATGCATAGCTGTTCATCAGCCTGATATTACTTCCCAGACTTTCTCAGCAGTGCTATCCCCACAACATTAACAGTCACAGCTGGGTGTTAGGGATGTTTCCTCATGCTGTATAAAAAACATTATTTCAGGGTGGCATTCTGTAAACTAGAGGCATTCACATAGAGTAGCATCTCTCTGATTACATAATTTTTTAAAATTGCTTTTGACGTGGACTTTAAAAAGCCATCATTTGGCAGCCATCATGGTTATAACTGATTAAAAAAAGTCATCAGTGGATGCTAAAACAAGTAGTATAAACTTCGATTAGTAACAGGATATTTACATAATTGCAAAGTGAAGCAGAGGCAAACAGGAGAAACCTAGTAGGTACTGCCTTAACCTACTGATGAAAATGAACATCACCAGCAATGAGAAACAGGCATCAGGTGCCTCCAGATATGATGCACAGGGAAGGACACAATGACACTTCTGTGACAAAAATGTATAACCTGCATATAATCACAAGGAGATGTCACGCAAGATCAAAGATTGAGAGAGTCAGCAAAATAAGTGTCCTAAACTCTTCAAAGTGTCAAGGTCAGGAAAGACAAGGGAAGACTGAGGCACTTCCCCAGGAAGAAGGAAAAATATGGCAAAATCTGAATAAGGTATGTGGATTAGATAATGTTGTACTTGTGTTAATTTCCTGAATTAGATCATTGTCCTACTGTTATGAAAGAGAATGCCCTTGTTAGGGGAAAATACATTGAAGTATTCAAGGGTAAAGTATTTAAGTGTGCCACTACACACACACACACACACACACACACACACACACACACACATACACACACAGAATCTAAGTTAACTCCTGCATCTTCTGTGAGATAGGCATTATTGTTCCCATTTTAGAGCTCAGAAAACTGAAGATCAAAAGTTAAGACAAATTTTTATTTGTCTGGCTTTGTCCTTTCCATTCTCACTTCCTAAAGTATACACCTCAGAATGTTGAAGTTGTTATTTGAAAAAAAAGGGGGGAGCGTATAATGGTCAAATATGTTTTAGATATATTGCATTAAATGAAATTAATCAACTCAGCCTCTACTGTGCTAATTTATGTCACTACTCTTCTGTTATGCATTATACCGCATTCCCCACATAATGTATACCATGCCACTCAACAGCCACTTAAAAAAATTGTAGTTATTTTATGTAATTTTGTTTAGTCGCCCAAAGATAGTATTTACTTGAAGAACTCGATGTACCTTACATTTCAGTTTCTTTTACATGTTAAGCAAATAGTAGATATTCAATAAATATCCCATGATTACTGGCAGGGACACACTAAGCCTCTTATACTGTTTCTTTTCTTCTTACAGTATCTCGTGGTATTGAATTTTCATCCCTCCAAGTTCCTCTATCTAAGCTAATATTTACATCCAAACTAAGTGACCTTTGGGTGTCCTGAAGCTGACTTCTAATCATTAATAGAAGCTTCAGGCTTCTGACAGCCTGTGATTACATTTGTGTAACTCTTCATTCTCTTCTTACCCAGGTAAGAGTCAATTTTGCAAAGAGGAGAGTCCTTAAAAGGTTTTGAATAGGAGATGAAAAATTTAAGTAAGCATTACATACCTGGCAGTTGGGAAAAATCAAAGGGCCATAAACAGTTCATCAGGAAGCACCATGGTGTTTTAAATTATAAGTAATAAAATCATAGTGTCATGAAGGAAACCACTACACAGACTTTGAAATGACTTTTCTAAACTACAAGAGTTGCATTCTTATTTCTTGGGATTACACACGAGCATGACTGCATTTGGTCCAAAGCACAGGCTTTCTGCCAAGTTCTTGCAGTTTTCTGAGAAACAGAAAATTTGATATCTTTGCAAAACAGATCTTGAGCTTTTAAGCACATAAATGTAAGGATGCACACACTGCGGCATTTTCAAGGCTAAAGTGATGTCTGACATATTCTCCTTATCTTTTAATAGCTAAACTCTTTGCAGACAGCCTCAAACCTAGCTATCCCCCAACTTTGGTAGTTGAGGTAATTGTCACACAACTGGTATATTTTGGACATAAGATGGAATTCGGGGGCAGTTTCTGGCAAGAAGAGATGGAGGAGTTTAGAAGAGGTGACTACACGTAAGGCTACATTTAAGAAGTCTTTGCTACTAGAGCAAGGAGAAAGAAATGGCTATTGGTTACCTTCAGCGTATAGCTAGTCCCTGAGAACCTAATATACATAAGCTACCGTGCTGGGTGCTATGGGAGGAAAATTTAGCCCACAGTCTACTGCCCTTCCCCATCTTCTTTTCATAGGCAAGTATTCTGAACTTGCTTCCATTTGCCACATAGACATCTAGATTATCTTTTATTCCCTTATTCTCTTGCATCTGTTACAATCTTACATCACTCTATTACAGTGATTCTCGACATATGGTTCCTGGACTAGCACATCTGCACCAGCATCAGCTGGAAATCTGTTAGAAGTGGAAATTTCCGGCCTCACTGTAGATCTATAAAAATCGAAATTTTGGCCGAGAGTGGTTAGGGAAGAGAACTGAACAGCCATCTCTGCTGTAACCAGCCCTTCAAGAGATTCCAACGCACATCACAGTCACAACACTGCCCTCTTGGAACCACTCTCTCAAAGTTCAGTAAGGATCTCTAATTCACCAAATCGAGGGGTATTACCCTAGCCCTGATCCTTCTTTATCCCTGTACCATTCCACTTCACTGCTTGAGACTTTCACCTCCCTTGCTTTCTGTGGTTGTATTACCTTGACTAATTCTCTTTTTACCTCACACAATTCCTTTATCTCTTTCATTGACATTTTCCCCTATTATCTGGAGTTTTCCATAGTTAAACCTTGCCTCCTTTCACTTCGTACTTCCTTCCATGAGAATCTGATGCATCGCTATGATCTCAATCATTCATTTTAGCCACAGGACTTTAAAAATTTTGTCTTTTATGCAATCTTAACAAAGTCTCCAAGTTTACCTTTCCAATTGCTTGATTAGAAATGCCATCCCTGTGTCCCATGGCTTCTTATAAGGAACACATCAAAACCCAAACACCCGGTCCTTACCACCCCCAAAAGCCCCTGCTCTTCAGCTTTCCTATCTCTCTCCCCAGACTCTGACAAGAAGGCTCAGAGACTCAGACTCATCCTTGTTTTTCAGTCACTCCACAACTGATTACTTGCCAAGTCTTGTTGAGTCTGTTTATATTATTTGCATTTCCATCAACTTCTCAGTAGACCCAGCCTCTAGTCATCTTTCACCTGAGTTTTTTTCTAGTAATTGCTACTAAGTTAATCTCAAGGTTTTGACTGTATCATTATAAAGACATTCAATGATTCTCTAATACTTGCCACTACCTCACATATAAAATCTTCATTCATTAGCTTGACACATGAGATTATCTACTACATTACATAACTCCAAACCTCCTTTCCAGGCTTAGTTCATACTGCTCCCTGTTATAGTCTAGCCAAGTTGGGAGACTCTCCATTAAAGATTCTCTGAGCTTCATCACTATTTTGAATATTTCTGTAATTTTATTTTTTAATGCTTTCACTCAACCTAGAATACCATTTCAGTTATCCTCCATGTTTCCTTCTTAGGTAGCCCCCGTTAGGATATTATCTTTCCTCTATTTTCACCTTCTTTATACCCTTCTTATCGCAGGTGACACATCTGTACGTTATTATGATAATGTGTACAATGGCTTCTCTTCTTCGCTCGACTGTAAACTCCTTAAAGACAGGTACTGAGCTGGTCTCTAAGTTTTTCTTTCTCACCTGAGTATCTGAGTACCTAGTGCACAATTTTTCACGCTATAGATGCTTAATAAATATTTTTGAATTGAATAAATTCTGTCTAAAATTTGCCCATGAGATGACTGATGGGTCTTATAAAAGAAGCAACCAAAGAGTAAGGTGGAGGAACAGATAAGGCATAAAGCAAGCAGACAAGAAGTCTTATGACCTAGAGAAACAAAGACTAGAGTATCCTCCAGCAGAGCTCTAAGGAAGTAATGTGGATTTGTTTTCAATTGTGGAGGGTGCTAACTGCAGGCTAAGGGACTCTTAGGGAAGAATACTTGACAAGGGTGCTTCCCATAGAATTTAGCATACTTTGCGCAACATTAGTTCTGAGTAACATGAGTAACTGCTCGCTATTTAAATTGGGGGTTCTATGGTCAAATAATTGAAGAAAATCTGACACACAAAAATGAAAAGGATTCTTTATTGTACCACTTCTTAAATCTTTCATTTACTAATGTATGACTTTCCAGGAGAATCTGCAGCTTGTGGTATTTCCTGCACTTATGTGACCAGACATTCTTTTATCATAGAGCATCTTGTAAGAACAGCATTTCTGAGGAACTCATGTTGGGAAACACTACATGACTGACCCTCTGCAATTTGATATTTTGTGATCTTTTAAATAAGAAACTGGCAATTCTAATATTCAGTACCTTAGAAATGGAAAAAATAAATTAGCTGGCCCATAAAATGGCAAAAAGGGCACTTCTCTTTCAAGCATCCAAATAATGTTATCTGCTCCACAGTCCCCTCTCCTGAGGATTTCTCAGACTATCAGTTATTTGTTGCCTGTTTCCAGCTCTATCCTCCACCAACCACCCCTCTTCCCTATTCCCAATTTGTGAAACATGTTTTTTTTTTTTTGGAGGGATTTTCTTAGCAATCCAAACAAGGTGGGAAAAAGAAAATTAACTACACATACAACTCTCAGAATCGTAATTTAAAATAGGTTTACCACGACTTGAAAGTGTTGCTAGAGCAACATATATATCGAACAGATATTTTGCCTGGGGGCACAGAATAAAAAACTGATCAGAATGGAATAGAGTTAATATTCTATCTGGTCTTTGATATTTCAGAGTTGTGGTCCATTTTTTTTTCCTAAATGCCATGACATTTACTTATAATACTTTATAAGTATTATAGGTCCTGTGGCTATAATAATACTTTAAACTAATAAGCACCAAATACCACATGACTTTCACACATATGCCAAAATAGGCTTACCCTTGTAATCCCTAAGAACTGCCCCTTGGAATATTTTAAAGGCCAAACGCAAGCTGCATTTGCAGTGTTTAAGGATAATGAATTCCTCAAAACTGTTCTTGTAGGGAAAGAAATCTGTGTGTGTGTGTGTGTGTGTGTGTGTGTGTGTAAAACCCATTTAATGAAATGCTTTTCCAATAGATGAAGAGGGTCCCAAATTAACCCAAGATAAAAGTTCATATGTGGATATCTTCTGGCAATTTAGAACCAAGATCATTAGAGATTAATAGGAATTACTATATACTGATTATGCAGATGTATAAATATGGTATAATCTTTAATCATTCATGGACTTTCAATTATTTTTCTATTATTCCAGTTTTTGTTGGTTTTCTTCTAAACATTCAAATGTTCTAGCCTGAACTGATCATCAGGTAAAAACATTTTAATTTGTTTTTTTTTTCCTGAAAGCCTTAGGATATACTTTACCTGAATGCCCCAGAATCAGGATCCACCATTAAGAACCTAGGCACAGCACAAATAATGTTGGAAAGAATTCAATCAGTAGCTTGATTTTGTGTAGGGGCTGAAATCTTCTGATACAAAGGAGGCTGTCCCAAACTCCTGCAAGTTTGGCTATCCTCTGGATAACTCAACACCTTGATCATCTGATTATTTCACTTGAACAGTATCTGGAGAAGACAGGACCTGGTCTTCTGGTTCACCACATGCAAAAACCTCATTCTTTCATGATCAGTGAAAGCTGACAATGGCTAAATCTGCCCCACAGACAAACTATACAACTGCAAGTTTACAGATATTCAATCACCAGAGAAAATCATTGCTTTCAAAATGCAAGCCTACTGGTTGCATTCCTCCAGAACAAAAGGGTGTCAAGGACAGAGAATCTGACTTTCATTCACCAATGATTCACCAATGCTTTGTGGAGTGCCTGGAACACGGTTATGTGCTTAGTATTTGTCGAGTGAATAAATGATTTCGTATTTTCTACTCTTGCCATCTCATCCTTCAACTCTAGTATAGATATTTAATCTAATATGTTACTGACACTTTTTTTGAAAGGTGAGGAGTAGTATTTTCATTACCCCATCCGCAACAGAGCCTAGGCTGGTGTTCTGCTCAGAATAGGTGCTCAGTATGTTTGTTAAATGAAAGAATGGCTAAAACTATCTTTTAACTTTTTAGAGCATTTAGTTATTGAATCACCTATCTCACTTTATGCCAAAGAACTAAGTAATTCCTCTAGCCTCAACTGCCCAGAAGGTCAGCTTCCATTTAGGGGCAGGCCTACTGGCCTCAGATCTTTATATCTTTGGGGACAGTTTACTCACTAGCCATCCATGAAGTACCCAACCTTCCCCAAGCAGGAATGCTTGTCGGAGTGTGCTTTCAGCAACAATACTATGGTTCTCACCTACCATAAAATCAGGACAATTCCCTTTGGGTTCTCTTTCCTCTCCAGGTACTTTATGGCTCCAGTCAGCGGGGAGAGCCTTGTCTTGCTCACCTCATTCAATTCTGTGACATGAATCTACCGTGTTTTAGGTATGGGTTAGAATCTGAGCCTTGCACTGGGGCAGGGATGGACAACTGCAGGCAGTCACACCCACGCACAGAAACTGGGTGACTGAAAAGCAGTGGCCAATTTTTGAGACGGCCACAGACAGCAAAATCTCACTTTGATGCTGCTGTGAGAGGAATGTCAAGACAGATTTCCATGGGGCATTAAGTAACGAAAGGGACTGAAAATCCCTCACTGCTAATGTGAAGGAGACATATGATTTTTCATCAGGACCCTGAGCTATGGCTCCATTCTGGCCCACACTAGTCATTATGAGATGAAATCAGATGAAAATTACTCATTTCCTTCAAATCCATATTATCCAATGACATTTTATAAAATAAAATAGCTTTGACATGATCTTTTACTTCCAGGGAAATAACAATAAATGAGTCTTTCCCCAGAGCAGGCTGAAGACCCTCACTTTCTTCACCACATCTTTGCTGCACTAACACTTTTAGCACCATTCTTGCTGATGTGTCACAGTCGTTGTCAATGACTCCATCTCACTTATCCTTTTTATCACAAGACACACCTTGGCTCCCTCCCTCCGAGGCTATGCTGACCTGCCTTAATGACTCGATCCTCCTCCAGGCACGTAGCTCCTGTCTTGTACCCAATGACAGCCACGTCAGCCAAAATGCTCAGTCATAACCAGAGTTAAGTACTCATCTTTCAGGGCACGAGAAAACTCTGTAAAATGATGCTCTGGCATGTCCCAATCTGAAATGTGAATTTTAGTTTCTAAAAACATCATTTTATATGCAGAAACCAAGTTAACCAACTTTTACTTAGTTCATGAGAGGGATAAGGAAAGGGTGGCCCCAAGGATCCCAAGCCAGTAAGGAGGCATATGTGTTACCTGGGTTTGAGAGAGGAAGGGAAGAAGTGGCCAAATGAGAGGGTCCTTGAAGCGACTGGCCCTTAGCCAGTTCTACTTTTCCTGGTCATTATAGGTAGATTGTATCTGCCCAGCTGGACTGTCGCTCTTTGAAGGCAGAGGTGGGTGGCACTGTGGTATAATGGAATAGAGGATAGGTTCTAGAGTTCCAACAGCCCAGGTTAAAAATCCCATTTCCCCCACTTTCCAGCTGTGTGAGTCTGGGAAAATTATCTCACTCTCTGAGACTCAGTTCCCTTATCTGTGACCCAGGGGTTAATAATAACTTCCCTTCAGATCTTCTGTACAACACTGTACCTAGAGTCAACAATAATGTATTGTACACTTAAAATTTGTTAAGCGAGTAGAGCTCATATACAATGGAATATTACTCAGCCATAAAAAGAGTGAAATAATGCCATTTGCAGCATCATGGATGGACCTAGAGATGGTCATACTGAGTGAAGTAAGTCAGACAGAGAAAGACAAATATATGACATCGCTTATATGTGGAATCCAAAAGAAATGGTACAAATGAACCTATTTACAACACAGAAATAGACTCACAGATGTAGAAAACAAACATGGCCAAGGGGGAAAGGGGGTGGAGGGATAAATTGGGAGATTGGGATTGAAATATACACACTAATATATACAAAACAGATAACTAATAAGGACCTACTGTTTAGCACGGACTCTACTCAATATTCTGTAATGACCTATATGGGAATAGAATCTAAAAAAGAGTGGATATATGTATATGTATAGCTGATTCACTTTGCTGTACAGCAGAAAGTAACACAACACTGTAAATCAACTATAGTCCAATAAAAATTAATTTTAAAAAAGAGGGTATAGCTCTTGTTAAATGTTCTTACCACAATATAAAATAAAAGCAAACAAAAACAAATCTCTATCCAGATTTTGTGAGGCTTAAATGGAATACTGTAAAGTAAAATAACGACTGGACTTGGAACACAGAAGGTGCCCAAGAGCCTTAGTAAGTGTAGCCTATAACTATTAATTGTGCCTCCCTCAGTGTCATGCAAATACTAGGAAAACAATGCATATAGGAAACTGTTATATGGGAATTGTGACATTTTCATTATTGTTTTGCTGGTGTAGAGCATGGTGCTTGGGACCTAGGAAGCTCTCAACTAATATTTAGGCACATAAATTAGATTCATCAATTATTTTTTGTGAGACTCATGTAGGTCTCAGATACTCCTTGGTAACAGATAAATTTAAAAATAAATAGAAAAAAGTACAATTTGTACCTTTCGGCAGGATGGGGATAAGGCACAATGTTGCTGACAGAAATGGAAGTGTTTCTCAGATGAGTCCTGAAGTTCCTGCCATGTCAGACAGCAAAAACTTGGCTTTCCATAATAAGATTTTCTTTGAACAAAGTATTATACTATAAAGAATCTACTAGGATGGTGATCTTAGCCTCTACTGCTTAACTGATTGGCATTCATTCAGCATGTCTTTGAGCATCCCTACTAAGACTCTAAAATGTGTTTAAGTGCTTTGCAGTTTACAAAATGCATTACTAAATTCATTATCTCATTTCAACATTGCTGTGAGGTCGATAACATCATTCTCCTCCATTATGAAGATCAGGAAGCTGGGAAGCCATGTATCCAAAGATACACAGGTAGTCAGTTATGGAGCTGACACCCGAGCACAAGTATTCTGAGTCCCAAGCCTAGTGTCCCTCCCCCACCTGGGGGGAGCACACTGCCTCAACCACATACCTGCTCAGACTATACTACACAAAAGAAGAGAGAAAGGGAAATGGAGGATTGTTCAGTCTTACTCTGCATTCCAAATGTGCTCCGAATATTGAGGCCAATATGTTGTTTGGCTGTTTCTTTTTACTGTCACCATGGATTACTGAAGAACACAGTTTTGGTGTTCATTTCAGTCTCATCATTATCTAGGGGATAGGAGAGGAAAATCCATTATCATTTAATTTCATCCTCATTAGTGTTCAGGTCTGGCATGTCTTACCTGCTTCTGTACTATATCTCTTAATCAAACATATTCCTGGCATTGGAAGAACTGTATCAGAAGGAGAAGAAAAGCAGGCAGGGTGAAGGAGAAAGTTTAAAGACAGTAAGTGGTTGGTTCTGTATCATGGGGGAGAGTGAAAATTTAGGGCACAACGTGGCTTCATGTTAAGGAACCATGTTTATATGTTCATGGTACATATTATTATCTCCATTTAATACTAAAGGAATGAGATAAGTTAAGAACCTTGGCCAAGGTCACACAGCTAGTAAATGGCAGATCAAGAATTCATACTCATTAATGCAAATCAAGCTAAATTAAATATGTTGTATTTAGAACCCATATCTATTTCTTGGATGCCCACAGGGATGAATCTCGGAATAGCAATTGGGTTTTAGGTGCTAGATCATTCTCATTAGATGATAACAACTTCCTGAATTGCTGTGTTGAGAAAGGATTCTGAGGTCTTGATCCAAGTCAGGAAAGAGTGCCAGTTCCATCAGTTATGTCTACAAAGGGTGTGCACGCCAGAGTGAGGCCACGAGTGCTCCATGCTTCAGGACCTTCACTCCACCTATTGACAGCAGAAAATAACTAGTGCTCATCATAATTATTTTAGAGTAATTTTAACCTTATGGGTCATACTGAAGGCTTGTTTCTACCTCTATTCACTAGCTGAGCCAAAACACACATAACCTTCTAAAAACACCTACAACTCCAGGTATCTAAGAGTTTGCTGCAAATGGCCAAGGTACCATCATTTGCTTCCTACAGCGCACAAAGCAAAACTCAGTTTCACCAGATAAAATGAACTTCCCATAAGTTCATGTGAGGTAGTTATTTCTCTTTTTTACTGAAATGACCGTCAGAAGCTGTACTTTCATGGCAAAAAAATCACACTATTACAAAAATACAATAACAAAACAATATTTACACCTACCCAAAGTGTATCTCAGTAACTCTCTTGGCATCAGCGATGCATCTGGAGTTTTATAACACAGAGAAAACTAACGTATCTTTTTTATAGAACCATGCTATGAAAAAGAAAAAAAACTGAGCAGAGAGGGAAGAGGGAAAGTATCTTCCAGTCTAGCAGTAAATCTTGCAATTAAACAACCTGGAAGGGACCTCAAGATCATCTATTTCCAATCCCTGCTGAAGAAAAGTCTCTTCAAAGCTTGAGCCACACTGGCCTCTGCAGATGTCTGTGCAATGCTGGGCCTTTCAAGCTAACTCATCCTGCCTCATTATCATCACAATATACAGTGCTGTCCACTCATTTCCTTTCGCATTCATTTAAGTACCTCTTATATCACTCCAGAGACTGTGAAGGGAAAGTGTCCCAGAAGTAAAAAGATGTATTGTTAAATACACACACACAGTTTGTGGCCCTGAGAATTTCAGGTCTTCTTTCAAGGTCACGGTGGCAGAAGATGAGGGTCAACCTGCTAATTGTGTATGAAAACAAGATTATAAAAGAGGTGCAGATGCCACCTACAATTCCACTACCCAATTTTGAAAAATGTGTTATTTTTCAGTTCTTTTAGAGAGGTTATCTGACAATATTTGAAATTTGAAATATGTAAAATTTTAATTTAAGTATCGAATCGCCTCTCAGTGACACGGACTTGGCAAAAGAAGCTTTGTTCTACTGTCTGCTCTGCCTGCACACCCTCCCCAGCCAGCAGCCCTCAGCAGATGTGAGCCAGACAAGGCTGCATAATGGCTGAGATCCCTCCAGCAGGTCCCGCATGGGCTAGAAGTACAAAAATCATTACCAAACATCACAAAACAGAGTAAAGGATCCTCAGACAAGGGAGTGTAAGAGCCTCCAACCAACTCAGAGTCAGAGAGAACATGTGGGAGATTCACTGAATTTTAGAGATGCAAGGGGACTTAAAATAGTAGCATTAAGGCTTTAAATTCAGTTAGTTGGCTTAAACCCTAGCTCCGCTCATACTAGCTGTGCTAGTATGTCATGGTAGCTGTTACTATCTCCACCAGCCCCTCTGCATTAGAGATGAGGAACTTGGTCAAAGAGGTGAAGTCTTGCCCAAGACAACCCAGTAAGTTGAGTGGATGCTAAGCAAACAAAATGGTGCCCAGGAGGGCAGCAGCCTGATTTTGTTGACTGGCCAAGATGTTTCCCCATGTGCAGAGTTCTGCATCTTCAGTTATTCAGGATGCCTGATATGAAACTTTATTCCCTCTCAGAGGAGGCCACGCATGAGCAATGTTCTTTTATAGGTATGAACTCATAAAGTTCACAGAATCTGTTTATTCTGCCCTTGAGGCAGACTGAGGTAGTTGTGCAGTGAAATGAAATTTAATTCAGCTCAGCTTTTGTTTATGTTTACAGTAGCACTGCATACCACTTTTTTACTTTTGTTTTATGCTTTATCTGAAATCATCTGTTCTGTCCACTCATTCAAACAGGTATTGAGTATCTGTTATGAGGCTAACACTATGCTAGATCTTATAAGCACCAAATATATATATATATAAATATACACACACACACACATACATACATACTTATAGTGGCATCTCCACGGTCCCTATAATAAAGGAACTTACAATTTTAACTAGTGGAGGTGCTTCAGATGTACCTTAAAGGTCTGATTGGCAGATGTGAAGAAGCAGCATTTGGGGCAGAAGGCAGGCTTTGGAGTCAGGTAAACCCAGCTCCATCACTGCTAGTTGTGTGACCTGGGGAAAGCCACTTAACCTCCTCAGCCCCACTTCCAGCCTATAAAATAAAGATAATAACAGTATCTTACAAATATTTCTTACAGAGTTACTGTGGTGATTTAAAAATACATATAAATCACTCCACACAATGCTTGGTAGATACTAAGCACTCGTATCTACAAATGTTTGCTACATATGTAGTTTAAGTAGTGAGTTCAGAACAGATTTGGAGATTCCAGTTCATTTGAAACACAAGTTAGGAGGTAAGGTGCTGTTTAGTTATGTTGAAGCCAGAGATTAGGTTGCGCTTAAACCATTTTGGAGGCAGTCTGCTAACTAAATATTCACTTTTTCAAGTGCTGGGTTGAAGAGAGTCACATTTTAAGAAACTTAATCGGGTAAGTGGATGGATTGGAGAGGAAAGAGAATAAAGTCAAGGAGACTACTTATAAAAATAATAATCTTGTCAAGAAATAGTGAGAACTTAAGGTAAAGTCCGTACAACAGACATATAAAAGTAACAAGGAAGCAGTCTAAGGATAATTAGACACCATTGGAAATAGAGAATAAAATGGAGGAAATTACAGGTGTCTACAAGATTTCAAATATAGTGCTTAGAAAAGTAGAGTATTCAGGGTGAGCAACAGAATCAAGAGGGGAAAGACAAAGGGTCCAATTCCCTACTTTTCAGCAAATATTTTTAAAGTCAGGGCTTGTGAGTAGCAGGAAAACATTCAGTACACATCCTTTCTTACATCCAAGTGGACCATTTTTCCAAAAAGGCAGCTTCAGATCAATCAGAATGCAAATGCATGCATGTCCAGGTGGTATCACTTACTGCTTTGTGCTATCTGCTCTGACACCTATCATATAATCTCTAGCCTGGCTGCTTGCTCTCTTAAAGGAACGGATAATGTAGATAGAAGTCATAACTATTCAGATCTTTATGCCAATTCCTCGAAGATAATATTACATGTGCTGAAGCCACTACAGTTCAATGTGAGCATGTCCTTCTGAGCTTGTGAATGAATGTTGATTTTAATGATTTGGTAGTAATCCAGAATAGCTTTTGTTCTTGACAGAGAGCATGAGCTGAAGGGGACCACACCTTCCTTTTTAGTTCTTCCTAATCCGACAGCTAAGAATCCACCCTCCTTTCTATATACCCTGTATACAAATAACACTTAGAGCTTTACTTATCATGTATTGAGCACCTGCTGTATGCCAGGCATTGTACAAAGCACTTTAGAACCATTATCTCCTGTTATCCCCTTAGCCTCCCTATCAGGTAATTATCATCCCCATTCTACACAGCAATAGACTGTGACCCAGATGGGCAAAATTGCCACTCCAGCAGCTAGTGGCAGAGCCATGATTCATATCAAACTTAAAGATATATTAAAATAACATGTCTGGGAGTAGAATTGGGACTAGAAAAATTGAAGAAGAATAAATTATATTCCAGTGTTTACAAAGTACTCATTAGCTGTGAAGGGAAATTAAGATACCAATTACAGTGTGCTGCCTCTTGTTGTAATCTTTTCGGAACGTGTTGAAACGATATCTGATTTTATTAATTTTAAAACTTCAGAGAAGGATGATTATTCAACTCTAATCTTTAGGAAACACTGCAGAGATACAGATAATTAGACACTCTTCATTGAAATGAAGATGAAGCTTGTGGTCTAGTCAGCAGGTCATACTGTGTGAATTCTTTTCTTCCAGGAGCAGTTAACAAACATGTGTATGGGCAGAGTTGTGTCTCCCCAAATTCACAGGTTGAAGTCCTAACCCTCAGTATCACAGAACGTGACTATACTTGGAGATGGGGCCTTACAGAGGTACTTAAGGTACAATGAGGTCATGAGGGAGGACGATAATCCAGTATGACTGGTGTCTTTACAAGAATAGGAAATTTGGGCACAGACAAGCACAAAGTGAAGACACAGGGAGAACACGTACATCTGCAAGCCAAGGAGAGAGGCCTCAGAAGAAACTAACCCTGCTGACACCTTGACCTCAGAATTATAGCCTCCAGAAGAGTGAAAAAATAAATTTCTGTGTTTAAGCCACCCAGTCTGTGGTACTTTGTTACAGCAACCCTAGCAAACTAATCTAGCATCCTTGGGTTCATCCACACTCCAGAACCTGACCTCCTTTGTGAGGAAAAGCTTATTAGTGCATTGACTAAGATGGACAAAACAGTGACAAGGAAATGCTTTGGAGGCTTGGGAGTTTAGTGACAAAGTGTCCTATTTTAGGTTTCAACAAAATAGAGGAAGAGGATAAACGATTCAGTCTGTAGTGTTGTTTTCATTTTACTGTCTCCAGACACCCATGTAATGAGCTCATGAGACCCCTGATGCAGAACTGGATCTCCCTGCCCCTCTCACTGCTCCTCCGCTGGACCAGAGGGTCCACGTCACTTTCTCCCTTTCCTCTGAAGGGCCAGAGAGCTGTCAGTCCTTCCTCTCTGAACTTTTAACTGAAAAATCTTTCATGACACTTTCTATACCACTGAGTCTACTTCTGTACAGAGTCTAGCCTGGCCTCCCCAATTGTGTCTTCATGTTCTTCTTTTGTATCTGAAGCTAGTGTCAGATAATGAAGTGCTCTAAACACAGTCAAATGAACTACTACACTGATGCAGTCTCACAACTTAAATAGTTTTCTGTCTTTATGTCTTATGCTAGATCTCTAGCCTTTGATCTCATCTTTTTGATAATTGTGCCATTTTCTTCTAACAGATCTAAAATACTAAAAGCAGTAATTTCTATTTATGGAGTACCTATGATGAGCCTGGCACTTCGTATTATTAGCTCTAATCCTCAAACCTATCCTAAAGGTTAAATATTAACATTTCCATTTTATCGATGAGACACAAAAGACCATAAAGAGGCCATAATGGAACTGATATCAGAACAAAGGTCGGATAGTAAAGCCCAGACTTTACTCATTGGACATGTGTTTTCTAATTGTGGTCATTCTCATGTCACTATCATAACTTTTACCATATCTATATACTATCTGTACTACTATCTATTGAACATTTTTCTTTAAATAGCCTCAAATTTTTACCTTAATGTTGTCTTAAGCAGTATGCAACAGCTATACTTTTATATAGCTCAGTGAGACAACTATACTTTTAAAATAAGCATTAAAATATATGAATATGAATATAACCTTACAACACATTTCACAAGAATATGTACTAAAATAAATAAGCACACGTCTAGAATAAAATATGATCATCCTTGTACCACCTAAAATTATCTGTGAGTCACCAACAGTATGGGTATCATAGTCTGTGAAATACTGCACTACAAACTGATACCACTTATGAACAAAATACCCCAGGGCATAGCCCAGTTAAAGCCTTGATGCTTTTCCAGAAGCTACTATATACATGTTTTAAGCAAGTTCTGCAGCCACCTGGCAGTAGCTTCAAATCCAGAGCTCTGACTGATGGGTACTGCAGGCTACAATATTTTTGAAGTAACGTGCTCTATTCTCCTGTTTTCTCCTGCTGATTCGTCAGCTGCTCAGTCCCTCTTAATATTAATATGGGAATTAGAAAACCAACCCGGGGCCAGAGGCAGCACAGCTGCCTAGATGTAGGAGGGCTGGCCTTGCAAGGCTAACTGAGTGCACACAGTTCTCGCAGAGGTCAGCCTCCTGACCTCCTTCACAGCCTCCTGACAGGGACAGTGAAGAGATGTCAGGAATGGAGAGCAGCTGGTCCACCTGATGGATCTTGTGCCTGTTTCCAAAAATATCTCCCTCCCTGCCTGCCTCTGGAACCTGAAGCTCTGCTGCAATAAATACACTGCTATGACTTTTTTTTTCAAATTTCAAGAGTCATCTATTAGGCTATAAATAACCTATAGGAGAAATAACACTGTAAGTTACTATTAACTAGTGTTATGCTACTAGCTTCTGGGTGGCAATTAGGGACATGTGAACAGAAGGGTTGGTTGGGAGATGAAGGGTATGTTAAAGGCTACTGGAAACAAAGTAGGACTGTGTCAAAGAACACTGTCTCCTTCCCTCCTCCAGGTTCCTTGACAGAATCCCTCCCTCCCCTCACTTCCTCTGATCTGGGGTTTTCCTTTGTTGTCAGGCACCCTCTTACCTGGACCAGGAGCTTCTGCAGCAGGGTCCATGCCTCCTGCATGCAAAGGTAGCAGATATGTTTAGCACAAACAAGTCTGTGTGCCCTGGCTATTTTTTAAAAATTTAATAAAATCTTAGACCACATTAACACAAAAGTAGTTTTCAGATCCAGGGAGCTAACATTCTCCCGTGTTGGACTCTAGTCAGAGCGAATGGTTCATGCTCAGTTCTGGCATCATAGTTTAAGTATATCATCTGTGATAGTTACTTTTATGGCAACTTGGTTAGATGACAGTGCCCAGTTATTTCATCAGACACTACTTAGGCATTGCTGTGAAGGTATTTTATAGATGTGGTTAACTTTAAGCAGCTCACCGTTGATAATGTAGGTGGGTGGGCCTCATCTAATCAAGTGAAGGCCTTCAGAGCAAAAACTGAGGTTTCCCAGGAAGAAGAGATTCTGCCTCCAGACTGCAGCATCAGCTCCTGCCTGAGCTTCCTGCTGGGGCCTGCTCTACAGATTCTGGACTTGCCAGAGCTGGCAACTGCATGGGCCAATTCCTTAAAATATATACATACTGGCTCTGCTTCTCTGAAGAACCCTGACTGATACACCACCCAAACGGAGCATGTGTGGGGAGGGAGGCAGCCAAGACTTCAAGCGATCTGGAAACCAGGAAGGTCTGGAAATGACAGTATGTGAGGAGAGGTTGAAGGCACTACAGATATTCAGTCTGGAAGAAGAAGGTCTAAGTGGGATCTGACAGCTGCCTTCATATATTTGAAGGTCCGAAATGCAGAAGAGAGATAGCCATGTTCTGTGTTGCCCCAGAATACAAAACTGGATCCTAAGGTTAGAAGTTACAGTGGGCAGACGGGCAATCAACAAACACAAGAACTGAACCAATTGAACTGGATCAGCTCCCAGGGACCAGCTTTCTAAAAGGACTGTGATACGTGGCAGGAGATTAAAAAAGATTCTTCTTGGTTAGGTGAGAGGAGAGAGTATGACCTGGAGGCTCCTATCCAGCTTGACAGCTCCCTGATCAAAGCCACCATTTACTGAGTCCTCCCTGCGTGCCAGACACTGTGCTCAGCACTTAGATATCTGATTTCACAACGTAATCCTCCCGACTTCTAAGGTGGGCTTAGTGCCCTCACTTTAAAGACAGGAAAAATAAAGTCTCTTGGAAGCTCAGTAACTGGCCCAAAGTCATCCAGTAAGTAGATTTCAAAGCTAGGTTTCAAACCCAGGCCCACCTGACTCCCCAGACTCCCCTGGGAAGCCACTGTGTAGAGGGCAACTCTCTGTGGAAACACTCTCCTTACCCTGTGATAGAAGGACTCAAAATCTCATGCATGAGGCGCAAGTCATTGTCTGTTCAATCCTTAGTACATGCACCCTAATTATATGTTTATCTGCCTTGAGTCCAATGTAGTGAATTCATCTGTGATGGGGCCATGCTTTATTTTTCAGAGCATTAAAAGTGAAAGAATTGTATTCTTTCATTAAACAAATGCTGGTTGTTCACAGGTACTAGTCATCCAGGAATACAGCAACAAACAAGACAGATACGATCCCAGCCCCATCAGATACATACATCTACATAGAAGGTAAATATTAAATTAAAATGTACTGATGGACCTCCCTGGTGGTACAGTGGTTAAGAATCCACCGGCCAATGCAGGGGACATGGGTTCAAGCCCTGGTCTGGGAAGATCCCACATGCCACAGACCAACTAAGCCCATGCGCCACAACTACCGAGCCTGCGCTATAGAGCCCGTGAGCCACAACTACTGAGCCTGCGAGCCACAACTACTGAAGCCTGTGAGCCTTCAGCCCGTGCTCTTCAACAAGAGAGGCCACCGCAATAAGAAGCCCACGCACTGCAATGAAGAGTAGCCCCTGCTCGCTGCAACTAGCAAAAGCCCCAGTGCAGCAACGAAGGCCCAATGCAGCCAAAAATAAATAAATTTAAAAAAAACCTTACCATTTAAAAAAATGTATTGGTAAGTATTTAATTACAATTGTCATCAATGCTGAGAAGGAGAACAGAGTGCTCAGAGAGTAACAAGTGGGTCCTTATTTCATCTGGAGGGTCAGGGAAGACATCCCTCAATAAGTAATTGCCAGGGTAAGAGCTGAAGGATGTACAGTGCTCAGCCAGGTGCAGTGTATAGCAAGGCCCTGAAATAGGAAACCACTTGGAGCACTGAAGAACTGAAAGAAAGCCAAGGTGCCTGACTTATTAATAAAGAGGGCAGTGGCATCAGATGTAGCTAGAGAGCTGGACAGAAGCCACTTCATGCAAGGCCATGTAGAATATGTAATTTTCTAAATGAACAAATGAATGCATAAGGACAGAGATAACTTGGTGGCTTGGGACATCCCAATCACATAGTCCTCAATGCAGTTGCACATGGAGGTTGGGTGGTATGTACAAACAGCACAGCAGACCTGAGACTGCTATGCCTAAAAGTCCTGTTTGCAAGGTTGGCCCTTGGCTGGCAACAGGACACCTGGATATTGAGAAGATTCCCACCCTTTCCAGAACTGATGAGAGTGGCTCACTGTGTCTAAACCGTACAAACAATATGGTTTTTGCTGAACACCTGCTTTCTTTCTGGGAGTCTGGAATTCTGGTATGTGCTAGGCAGAGGGTGCCTACAGGACTAGTCTGCAGTAAAAACCCCGGGCACTGAGAGTCTAATAAGCTTACATGGTAGACAGTATTTCACAAACATTTTCACAACTACTGCTGGGGGGATTAAGCATGTCCTGTATGACTCTACTGGGACAAAGCACAGAAGCTTATATTTAGTTTTCTTTAGACTTTACCCCATGCATCTCATCCTGTTGTTGATTCTGCTTTGTGTCCTTTCCCTGTAACACATCTTAGCCATGAGGATGACTGTATAAGTCTTTTGAGTGTCCCTAGTGAATCACCAAACCTAGTGGGGCAGGGGAGGGTGGTCTTGGGGACCCCTGATACAGGGCTTGTGACCTTGCTGACCCCAAAGCCTATAGTGATCATGCAATCAAAGCTTCCCCTCCAACCACTGAAGGGCTTACAAAGGTGGGTTAGAATGGGCAACTCTCACCTCTGCAGTTGCTTCACGACTCTAAGGTCTGGAAATGTCTACAGTGAGCCACAGCTGGGTAATGAAAATTTAAAGACATATACTAACTTCCAACAAAGATTAATAATAAATATTAAACAACCACCTGCAATCCCCAGTGCCACTGCCCTGCATTTGCCCAGGGACATGGCATCTTACCTTCAGGAGTTCAGAAAACCAATTTCATAATGCTCTATAGCTTTAATTTATCTGCCTTTATTAAAATGCAGGTTGTGCCAATGAGTGTAATAAGGTCATTTTCATTTTATATTAAGCCAGTCAATGTTATGGTCTGAATGGCCTCTTTCTCTTATATTTTCAATTTATTATTCAAAACCTAGGAAACTTAGTCATTTCTTTGTACTTTATATTCTGTTAATTGCAAGAACTATCAATACAAACATACTAGAAAACCACAAAGGCAAATTTTACAAAATATATGCCAACTTCACTATCTCCAGTAGAGCAATGCTTAAAACTGGATATTGCTTACTCAATACTTTTGTTTCTTTGAGTAAATGAAAATCCAATATACTTACTCTTCCATTCTCAGGAGAGGAAAACAGCAAATAAAATATTGATGAGATAAGAACTGGCATGGAAGACAAATCTTGCTTTCTAAAGTAAACAGCCAAACAACACTACTGGTCTTCTTTCTCTGGAATCCGGCCATCTTGCTCACATTATTAAAGCAAGTATAAATTCCTATCACAGCACTTACTCTCCTCCCATGAACTTCCACTTGGAAGAGTCAGAAAGCTCTCAAACGTGACATCTCTGAGGAGCCTGGCACGCTATTCCTATGGAGATTCTCACTGATATAGATCTATAGAATGCCTTCACCTTTGCTGAGTACAGTTAGAATCCTTTTATGAAATCAATATTTACTGGGCACCTACGTCATGCAAAACATGTGCTGTGTCCTGAAAGTGACATAGTCCTTGATATCTAGAAACCATCAGCCTTAGGTGTGTAATCACACATTGCAATACAATGAAACAATATAGAAAGGCTATGTTGTTAAGTAAGAAATGCAGATTACTATTACGAGTTCAGAAAGGAAAGGACCCTCTGAGGATGTAAACATCTTCACAGGAAGGATCTACACTGAAATATGAAGTCTGGTGGTATAGAATGCTCCAAGGTGGGAGATCATTTCCGATGAAGTTGATAACGTGCATAGACGCACATTCAGGAGACAATGAGTAGACTAAGGTGGCTGAGGGGAGACTGTGTTTAAGGGAATAACACACAATAAGGCTGGGTAGGCAGCTGGAGCCAGGCTGAGGACAGCCTAGAATGCAGTCTAAGAAGGCTGGCATTCCTCTTGCTGGTGAGGAAAGACCACCAAAGGTGTCTGTAGAGCAGAGTACTTCTGCTTTCAATGTGGCATTTGTGGATGCTTCGTCTGGAGGTGTGGTATAAGAAAGACAAAACTGAAGAGAGGTATGAAAGAGGTTGTAAGTCACTGAAACAGAAATCTGGAGAAGGCCTGGAATGGAAGGGCAGCAGAGCATGCCTACTGAAATAAGAAGAGGTCGAATTAGTTTGCAAACATGGGAAACAGAAAAAAAGAAATGGATATGAGAGGCTAAATGACAGCACAGCCAATAAGCACTGAAGACACTTCATGATATGGAGGTCCCATAAACGAAGTTTTAAAAAGTTGGTTTTAATACTACACTCATATAATGTGCTAAAACTCTAATTCATAGCCTTCATTATAATTGTAACAAAATAATTATTAGTGTAATTTGACTTATTGTTATTCTTTTATAGCCCATAAATTTCTGCAGGCTGTGATTGTGTCTCAAGTACCTGGGGTAGGGCGTGGCATACTGCAGTTGTTCAAAAACTGGAATTAATATATAGGCATATTAGGATGAGGGGATAACTTGAAAAAAATAGATGATAAATCAAATTTTAAGGTGAATTAGAGATGAAATGTCTAGCAGGAGTAGCTTATTTATAACACATTCAACTACATTTAGGTGGTAAGGCTTGTAAGCAATTGATATATCGGATCTTACATGATATTTTGCAGGTGACATTTGTATAAATCTCTGTAATAATGAACTGTACCATATGAATGAGTTTTATTGTCAAAGGTAATAGTTGTTGAAGAATCTCAAAGCTAATAGATGAAGAAAACATGTTCAACTAGGATTGTCAAGTAAGGGTGATTCTTCATGATAAATTATTGAAATTGCTTCTAACTGGCTTCAATTGCTTTCAACATTACATGTCTTTGAAGCCCCGTTCCCTCTTAAGTCTCCATAGCTTTGAAATCATTCTACACGCAAGTATAAAATTAATCCTTCTTAAACTACCACTTTGACGAATGAATGAATGAATGAGAGCTCTGACCCCTGGGAGATTTAGGAGACCATCAGTGATGCTACTGATGGGCTGCTGCTGACTGGCTAAGTCTTAGGCCACAATCACCAACACAGAATTCTGTGACTCCCGTCACTCACTCCACCTTTCTAAACAATGGGACCACTAACCTCTTCTAAATACTTTGAGAGCATATCATTAAGGGAATTTATTGAAAAAACATTAAAATATCTATTGCTGCTCATAGCAAAATATCACATCTAAAAAACATTTGTCTAATCACCTCAACTACCTAAAGCAATCCTGGAACCGAGGAGATTAAGGAAAGTCATCAAAATTCGTACAACATGTCTGTGACTGGCACACTGGTAAGAGGAAGAAATGGTATCTGGAAGTGGGATGGATAGTAAGCGAAGAGATCACAAATTCAAACGCAGACACACAAACTGACCCAGGAAGGCAGTCTGGGACTTACATGCAAGGGGAAACTGCTACATATGCACCAATACTTTCTGAGAATTATCAATTGCATGTACAGTGGTGACCCCCTAGCCACCCAGAGTACAGTGCTTTGTTTCAAAAGGGACAGAAATGTATCACATATTTGAGAAATGTTCCTCCCATGTGTTTAAAGTTAGAGAAAATAGGCTTAACACCTACCTTAAAGTTACGAAACTCAGTCTTCTGAAAAAACTTACCGAACTGAAATACTTTATATCCTGATGACAGTAATATCTAAGCAAGGCTTGACTCTGTGAACTTTATTACTAAAATATTGGCAACCTTGCTTATGGTGCAGCTTGACACTAGAGAAATGTTAAGTTTCCTGAAAGACTAAGGTAGGGTCTGATTCTCATACCAATAGATACAGTTTAAAGAAATGAATTCCGTGTAGGTTTTCCAAGGAATTATCCATTAATTTGAGACTTGAAACTGAAACAAACTTCACGACACAGACCTTCCCAGCCATAAATCTATTTTAAAAATGTTTTGTAAGTGGCGTGTTGGCAGATAGGGTGCCATCTTTAAGCTGTGCTGACACTCTTTAGTGACAGCAAGGAACAGAGAGGGTTCCTGATGGCCTTATATGCAGAGCAGGCCATATTTCATGCTGCTCTATCTATAATTAACCACTCTGAGTTTTGGCATAACAGACACACACTGATAGATCATTCCTGAATAGCACTGAAGGCTGTTGCATATTAAATTACTTTTTTTTTTTTAAAGGTGTGGAAATCAGGGCTGAACATCATTTATTCTTCAGGCCACCTATTCCTATGTGGCTTATCCTAAAGCTTTCCCCTCTGCCAGTCTCTCCTGGCCCCTGTTCCCCCTTTTCATTTAATCTCACCATCATGTCCAGTCTTTGTTTACCTCTCTGTACACAAAAGTTAACTCCTACCATTCATCCATTCAAAGCGTCCTCTGGATAACGTTTGAAGGAAAACTGTTTCCTTTTAGGGGTTGGTGCTATGGTGCCATATTTCAACCCAGGAAAGCATTAGAGCAGTTCTGTCAGCCCTTGAAACTCCCACTGTACAAAAGCACTCTGAAGATAGACAAGAATACACCCCAGAGGCCCAAAACCTGACAGCAAACGTCTATAGAAGGATCCCTTTCAATGGTTTGAGACAAAAAAGGGGGCAATGAACTTCTGGGTTTCTTATACTGTGTATAGTATCTTTTAAATAATATTTATTTTCTTTTTGACTATCAAAGTGGCAGATATACTTTGCAGAAAACTGGGAAAACAGAAAAGCACCAAGCAAAAATAAAACTGCATACTGGAGAACTCAGAGATAACTACTGTGGACGTTTTAGTGTATAACCATCTTGTCGTTTATCACTGAAAGCGTCTCAATGGTGTTTCTTCATTCTAGGGCTCATGTTGAAGTGCAGAAGTTCCCGGGAACAGAGCCAAGATTACCTTCTCTCACGTCTCATGAAAATGTGGATCTGTAAATGATTTGGCGCTCATCCTCCCAGCTGACATTCATCATCATTTCAAAGAAAGAAATGGCATAGCGTAATGATGAACATGGTTGTGGAACCAAACTGCTGGACTTTAAATCCTAGCAGATAAATTAATTTCTTTGTACTTTCTTTTCCTCATAAATAAAATGGGATGATAAGAACAACAACATATTGGATTACTTTTTTTTAAGGTGGGAAAATCACAGCTGAACATCATTTATTCTTCTGACCACCTTTTCCTATGTGGCTTATCATAAAGCTTTCCCGCTGCCAGTCTTTCCTGGTCCCTGTCCCCCTTTTCATCTAAATCTCACCATCACGTCCAGTCTTTGTTTCCCTCTCTGTACTCAAAAGTTAACTCCTACAATTCATCCATTCTTAGGGTTCTTTATGCAGTGATTATGAGACTCAAATGAGCTAATATGTAAAGTACTTGGAACAGTGGCTAGCACAAAGTAAGCCGTCAATTAGCATTTTCTATTACAAAGACTGCAAGTCCTGGCAATGGTATGCTCCTTGCCAAGGGCTCTTACTAAGCCACCTTCATATGCTGTTTTCAAAGTCCTGGAGATATCAATCACCAGATATGAAGATTCCCATATTCTGGCCCCATCCCTGACACAAATAATTATGTGACCTTGGAATTGCAATTCTTTGCATCATTGTTTCATCATTGGTAAAATGAAGGTGCTAGGCTATATGGGTGGTCCTTAATCATTCTGAGAAGATCAGAAACTCCTTTGACACAGTACTTTATGATTTTGTGGGGTTTACTGACCTCTGGAAGTTAAAGGGTCCATTCTAGAGGCTCCATGTTAAGAATCCTCATGTTACATGACCTCTCATGGTTCTTCAAGCTCTGGCATTCTGTCGTGGTCAGTCCTACAGAAATGGTCTCATTCTTATAATTCCTGACCTGACTATGGTGGAAACAAGAAAGACGTGAAAGGTAAGTTCAGGAAGCAGTTCTTCCTCACTGAAGATTTCTCTGTTTTCTGTCTCATTGGAGATTCTAAGAGTTTCCTAATTAAATCCCTTGCACATATTTTCAATTCCTGGTGCACTCAGGATTTGGGACTCCAACAGCACCTATTTATATGCTAATTTGCTACAGAGAACTAAAGTCTTTCTCAATCCCAAAGGCACAAGAGATATTCAGTCTCATGCTTTGCTGCACCCACTGGCACCTAAGGCAGCCTGTACAGCCAGGGTGCAAAGTGAGCTGGAGAACAAAGCCCAGCCCAAAGCACCACAGGGAACCAGGTGGCAATGGGATCAGGGAATGCTTCTGACTACCAAGCATGATGCTGTACACAAGTACTATACACACCCAGGGACTATCTACAGCTGTGTGTTAGACTGTGGCTCAGGGATCGCTGCCGCCAGCCATCTGGAGTATATGTTCAAATGAGTATTGCCGACCAGAACCTCTATGTCCCACTCTATGTGAATGGCCATGATGGAGTTGGGCTACCTGGGAGAGCTGTGTTCCAGCAACTCACCCCAGACATGCTCATGAGAACTTATGAGAGTGCCGCCCAGGAGTGTGCATTCTCAAAGGCGGCAAATGATTCTCTTGTACTCTGAAGTTGAGAACCTCTGGCATAGGAAAACGTACTTGTGAGCATGTGAAGGAAGGAGATTTTCTTAAGAATAGCCAATATTTAAGAACCGATACTATTGCTTCCACCATGGTGATGTAATATGAATCCACCTACCAAACCCTGGAAGATAGAGATCACCGTGGAAGCACTGTAGAAGCTCCTAGAGCCTTGGTTTTCTCTGAAAATCCAGATTAATAATGCCTACTTTAGTGCTGGGATTTAACTAAACAATGCTCCTCAGACTGGTAAATAAACTCTGATAGATCCACAAAATAGAAACGATGCAACTCTATGAAAGAATGATGAAGCTGTCTATGTACTCATATCAAAAGCTCTCTAAGACGTCTTATGTAAGAAAAACAAAGTACACCACAGTATATATAGTACGGTATATATTAGGTTGGCCAAAAGGTTCGTTTGGGTTTATGAACCTTTTAGCCAACCCAATATATACCTTTTATATAAGAATGGCAGGGGAGCATGTATTTGCATTTATATGTAAATGCATAAAGACAGTAATAAGAATGGTTACTACAGGGCCTCACATGGTGGGGAGAGATAGGTAGGTAGGAACAGGAAGACCTGTTTACCAAAATTCATTTTTTAAAAAAAGCATGCCTCTTAGTCTCTTCCCCTAACATAAATGTATTCTAAGCAAAGAAAAGTGGATTTAAAGTCACCAGTCTAGTAACTTAATATGCTGTGTTATCATTTTTGTTTAATTTCGATTTTAATGAGTGTTGACCATACAATGATTATATTTCACTCTAACAGTTGCCAAAACTCTCATCACCCAAATCAACTTCCAAATTAAGAGGAAACATATCGGGATGAAGTGTTATGATTAAAATGTATCAGTAATTTGCTCCTGAAATGGGAGGAGGTAATGTCCTAGATCAGCAGAAAACAAAATGGAGACATCTGTAACCTATTGGTGAACTTATTCATGCAGTGGATTTCTGCACTGATTGTTATGCACTCTGTCTACTCCATCAGGTCATGAATGATGCATGGTGCTACAAGAAGTTCAGCCATACAGCTCTGTACTCGGAATGAAACAGAGAAGACTGTTAGAAAGCAGAGAAATATGCTTCACTTTACTTTTAGCTTTGCACCAGCTTGTGGAACAAATCCATTGCAATTTCTGTAAGCTTTGTTCTCTAAACTCTCTGGGGCCAGATTTCTTATCAGATGTATTTTCTTTTTAAAAAAAAAAAAATCAAAGCAAAACAAAACCACAGCAAGATATTTTAGAAGGACAACGTTTGCAAAACTCTGAGTTGCCAGATGCACACTGTCAACTGATACCCATGCAAATAACAACATATTCACCTTTTTTTTTTTTTAATAATGAGGTTTGGAGAGGGAGAGAAGAAGGGATACCCAATTCTGAAATTATCTTTGCAGTGTAGTTATTGCCTTTTTATGATACAAATATAAATCTTCGTGTCTAGTTAATATGAACACAAATCTCATTTTCCCTGTCTCACATGCAGCACTCTTCATCCTGGGGAGGGGCTGGACATTTTTCCAACTCAGCTGATGGGCCTGTGATATACAGACTTTTACATATGTCAAAACCATAACTGTTGCTTTAAAAGATTTCTTTCCGGCTCTAAAGCTGACATAGCCCTATGTTGGCAAGGCTCCAGGGGAAAAAACTGAATGGGTAAGGTGAGGCGTCATCACAGAGGGCACTGGAATCTAGGTCAGCTTCAATAACAGAGACAGTGAGGAGTCTCAGGGGTTCTTTAGTCGGGGGTGATGAGTCAGAGGCCACTGATTGTGCCCCAGTATATATTTTCTTTTCCTTCTTTTAGCATAGAACATCTATCCCCACAGTCACTTGGTTAGAGGGTTCTCTATTTTTGTAGCTAGCTTTGTTGTATTAATTAGTCTGAGCCAATAAGATGTGAGTGGCAGTAACATGTGCCATTTCTGGGCTATCTCCTTGCCTTGGCCTACCTCTTTCCCACTTTCTTGGAAAGAGGCAACATTCAAAGCAATGTTTTGAGGATGGCAGAGCTGCTTGCTAGCCCTGGATTGCTACATGAGACAGAAATAAACTCTTTTGCTTGACGCACTATGGTTTTGGGTCTCTGGGTTACAAAAGCATAGCCTGACCTCATATAGGAGAGTGTTTTTGGAAATTAGCTTAGCTAATGAGTAATCAAGAATCGGTAGGGTCACAAAGAATAAAGGATGAGAGGTTGTTAGAAGATTGTAGCCACAGAACTTCAATCATGACAATGAAATAAGCGATATTAAACTACCCAGGAAAACCTCTCTTCAAAAATTGACAACACAAGGGACTTCCCTGGTGGCCCAGTGGATAAGACTCTGTGCTCCCAATGCAGGGGGCCCAGGTTCAATCCCTGGTAAGGAAACTAGATCCCACATGCATGCCGCAACTAAGAGTTCACATGCCACAACTAAGGAGCCCGTGTGCCACAATTAAGGAGATAGCGAACCACAACTAAGGAGCCCTGGAGCTGCAACTAAGGAGCCCGCCTGCTGCAACTAAGACCCAGCGCAACCAAATAGATAAATACATAATATTTTTTTAAAAAACGTTTAAAAATTTACAACATGAATTGTAACCCAAACTGTACAACCACTGCAACTGATTCCTAATTAAGCAAGACTTAATTAACGCATTAGAGCTATATCTTTACCCACAGACTCTGTGGTAGAGTGATTAGATATATAGAATAGGCTGTATCCATAAGAGAATGGGCTTTAGCATCATACAGACCAGGGTTTGAATCCAACTCTGTCACTCACTAAACGTAAGATTTTGGGACATACACTTAAGTCCTCTGAACCTGCAACGTAAGTGCGGATATTAATACCTGCTTGCAGCATGAGGATGCAGGCTAGAGCTTCTAGTAGATAACCTGGTTCATGCAAAGGGAATCAACAAATGCCAGGGGTACTTTTCTTTCTTCTACTCCTTCAAAGGACATCACAGAGATCTCAGCGCCAAGAAAGCAAGAATGAAGGAGGCAAGAAGAAAGAATAGAAAGTGGGATCCAATTTTTTTTTTTTGGGCATTTGATCTCTTGATTAGGTACGATTAATCTCTTAATAATGTAGTAATCTTAGGATTTTTGGCCCAGAATTACAAGACGTAACTTCAGAGAGGAACTAATTGACACTAATGTCACAAAACATATCCCCATCTGACTTCGGAGACCCAAACATTTCAGATCTAGTTTCCAGTAGTTTATGGAATGCCTTCATTGATGACAATGTCTACATTGTTTGAGATTTCTCTATTTGCTGTTACAGTTGGTAAGTATCAGGGCCACATTTTGTTTTCAGGGTCACCTTCAGTTAATTTTCTTTTAAGTTCAGGTAGTTAAACCTCTCATCATTTCTACAAAGCATTTTATCTTATATTTGCCTATTTCTCTTCCACCTAGAGCATGTCTGTCCATCCATCGCTTCAACAGCTAATACTTACTGAAAAGTTACCATGTGCCAGACTCCCTTCTAAAGCACTGAACATATATTAACCCATTTAATCCTTACAGTAACCCTAGGAGTCGGGTATCATAATTACACAATTCTACAGATGAGAAAAACAAATGACAGATGAATTCAGTTGTTTGCCTGAGATCGCACAGCTCTTGAGTGGCCGAGTCAAGATCTGGTCCCCGGCAGTCCTACTCCAGGGCTCATAAAGTTACACTGTCTCTTCAAGGATTCAGAATAACTTGCAAAAACTAAAACAAAACATAGTATAATGCATAGAAACGAGAAAAAAGTAAAACTATGAACTGAAGACTAAAAAGGGAAATCGAAATAATAAGGATGAGAATGAAGGAGTGGAGGGAAGGTGAGGCTTAACAGTCAAAAATGTAGGCTTAACGCAAGATCCTGTATTTGAGCCGAACTTGTGCCTCTGAACTTCTTGTAGATCAAGACAAAAAGGAAGATTAAATATATGACATGGTTCTCACTATATGGTAAAAGGAAGATTCAGTTTTCAAAAAGAAACATGCTGTATCTTACTATATCCTCAGCTCTGCATTTAATTTCCCGGTTCCAAGCTTGAGAAAGTACAGAGGTCTCATCAGTAATTAGCCTCTGACACTAATTGCTCTAATTTTGCTGGCCAGAGATGCAGCTTCAACTAATGCCCATGTTCTAATATACCCATTTGTATTTTCTTGAATTCTATTTTAAAGTAAAATGTAATGTGTTTCCCTATTCCACTCCACCAATCGTCAATGAACAATAAACCAATTTATTTGGAAAATCTTATTTCTTGTATCACATAATATTAAAGGAGAGAGCTTTGCTTTTCAAGCTGGCAGCTTACATATGGCAGGGACTCCACGATGCACAAATTTAATATATTAAATACTGCTGAGATAATGTTGAAAAAGGAATGCTGAATTTTATAGTGACACAAAGGCATTTATCATTATCTTGATTTCATTTCCCTAAGAAGCTGTTAAAAAGTTGGAAAGTCACTAACCTAAGGAGAAAAATACACTTCCAGCGTACAAATCTACTCTAATTTAAACTTTCTTTGCTGTACCATTTTTCTTCTATGTAAAGAATACATCTTTTGATTCTATTAATTTGGAGCTTTTAAATAATAATAAATAACTTTAAGAACTACAACATGCTTTTTTCTTCACCTAACAGGCTAGCAGCACCATGATTACTGTTAACAATATAATTCAATAGCCTGCAATTAATTCTATTTTAGTAACTACCAGAACAGGCAAGGTATATATAGTTAGCTCTTATCTAAGTTACTGTCCAAATATTATACAATATTTTTCTGCTTATGGGGCAAGCAGTCTGTGCAGCCATTTCTTGCAGCATTTTAAACTCTGATTAACATGTGAATAAGCCAGTTATTAGGGAGAGGATTTCCCGGTATTGATATTTATTAACTCCTGTTAATATAATATTCATCTTATGTTTTAAAGTAGATAAGAATATGACTTTTGGTCACTTCACCATTAGAATTTGAGGCGTTAAGCATTTTAATATTTCTTGGCCGTTATGTCACTGGTAAACACTGGCAGCAGGCTCTGGCATCAGATTACCTGTGTCTGCTTCCCCTCCTTAGAAAGTTACTTTCCAGCCTCTCAATTCAGTTACTTCATATCTAAAATGCTGTTAATAAATGTTTCTACCTCACAGGGCTGTTGTAAGGATTAAAAGAGATGACACTTGTGAAGTACTCAGAATAGCACATAGGCATAGAATAGTACATAGCATATTCTCAATAATTATTATTGTTGTCCTTATTACCAAAAAAGTAGGGACCTGGCAAGTTCTGGATTGAATTCAGGAGTACATCATTATGGTTATTTAAGGAGTACCATTACCTGGAAAAGGCTGACTTGAAATGACCCTAATTAAAGCAGGAAAAAACATTTCATTATAAATAATGAGGGTGAGGGCTCCCCTGGTGGCGCAGTGGTTGAGAGTCCACCTGCCGATGCAGGGGACACGGGTTCGTGCCCCGGTCCGGGAAGATCCCACATGCCGCGGAGCGGCTGGGCCCGTGAGCCATGGCCGCTGAGTCTGCGCATCTGGAGCCTGTGCTCCGCAACGGGAGAGGCCACAACCGTGAGAGGCCCGTGTACCACAAAAAAAAAATTAAAAAAAAAAAAATAATAATAATGAGGGTGAAGTTTGAATGGAACCTTACCCAGGAAAAATGACATCAAATTTTGGCAAATTTTGATAAATTCATAAAAATTATTAAAATAACATATGTTATACGTCAAAAAGCTAAATTATAATTGCACCCACTGTGTACTGTTGTACACAGTGAATTAGGTTATTGTTTCTAAGAACAAGTGGCTCTACTGTAATTGTTCTTGTTTTCTGGGGGTTTTTTTTTGTTTTTGGTGGACAGGAATATAGCTAACTTTCCTAACAAAATTACACGATACTTTGCAGCACCATAATTAACAGAGCCATTTTAGCAAAAATGTCTATCATCAACTTTTGCAGAGGTCTCTCTCAATATTTTGATGTTGAATAATTCACTTCTGAAAAACCTATCCTGTCTTCATCTTCAGATTTCTTTTCTACTTCACCTCTTGATTCAGATGACTCAATCAGATCACCATTTGTTTACGGCTCTGCACAAGATTCAAGCCATTCACAAGCCAACACTGCCTTCAAAGAAATTCCTCATATTAAAGGATTTCCAATGCACTTTGAAGCCAGTTTGCATTGCATTTTGTTCAGTGTTTAAATAGATAAGATGTCAAGTGGAGAGGGTGGTTTGAATGGGGGCTAATTTTATAAGTGGTCAGTTCATTTGTGAATATTTCTATGATATGTTCAACTTTGCTCCCCTATGCAACCTTAATTCCCTTAGACATTTGGATAATAAATGCTCAAAAAGCAACCACTCACTCTCCCATACTACTTGATAGACTTAATTTAAAAATATATGTTTTATTTTTTTAAATCTGTAAAACTTCCACATTATAAGCCAACCTCATAAAGCCATCTAATGAGTGTCTTGTGGGTCATAAATAAACCATAAATAATATCTAGGCCATTTATTTAAATTTTGAAAAGAAGCAAATATTAAAACAAAATTTGTTTCTGCTTTAAGGAAAACTAGCTCTTTTGGCATAAGCTTTATAACAAGATGTCTCAGAACAAAAATATTGTACACTATTTTTAATTGTGATGTTCATGACAATGAAGAGTCTTCAGAGGTCATATTAACTAGCAAGAAGATTAAGTTGTCCCTATAAATGAAAAAAAACAGGGCAGAGATGGAAATCACTGGCACAACTTTAACCTCAATACTTCATTTTGGTTTTTGTTTTATTGTATAATTGATATATCACTTATATACAATAAAGTGTCAACTATACATTTATGTGAAAAAAACTATCAAAAATAGAAAATGATTGGCATGCAGAGGGGTGGTGGAAAGATACATCTAGTGGTGTGCTGGCTTCTAACTGCTCAGGATTGCTACTTGTTCCGCTTTCAGGAACCTTGCAAGTGAGGTGTTTAACTGCTGTCAGCTTGAAATCAGCCATGGGAGAGTATTTACACCATGAAATTAGCACACACTACCAGTTGCGGATTCTGTTTTCTTTCCAGAGCCGGTTGTTAAACATTCACTAGCACATCACAAAATCTTACAATAAAAACAATGGACTAATTTGCTACTGGGTCAAGCAGCCATTCTTAGAAAGAGGAGAAAAGCTTTTATCTGCTCTCAGATGCTTGGACTGGGTGGGGAGTTCCCTGCATCAACCATCAGCTGGAAAAGGGACAGTAGCTCCACACATGGGAAAATCCTCAGGAAATCACTTAAGATCATAGCTCTGCTGCTCTTAGAGTTCTCCATCTCTTAGTACGATGAACAAAACACTCTCTCTCCTCATCTCAAAAATTTTTGACAGTACTAGCATCTTTTCTTACACCAGAAATGCAGGAGGAGAGGGGAACTAAGTTGGGAGAGGAGAAACACTGGAGAGAGGTTTCTGTTCCCTCTTCAACCTCATGCAAATTTAGACAGGGTTCTTAATACTTTCACTGTTGAGAATCGCCTGGAGACCTTTAAAAGATATCAATGCTTGAGTCCCATCCTGGAACCAGGGGATCACAGCCAAGAACGGACCAGGCACTAGGTGCAGTGTGATTGAGAATCACTTACCAGAATCACTGAATAGAGTAAAAACCAGAATATGAACTCAAAGACAGCAGGGACCTATCTTGTTTACCATCCTGTCCCCAGGAACACAGGATTCGTACCTTCCACTGCTCCAAAAAGAGGAGGCTGCCCTTTTCTGAAATATAAATAAGCATTCCATACATTACAATCACCTGACTTAAAGAAGTGTTTTTTACACCATCAACAGGTTACATATAGTCTTTCTCCCCTTTCACCCAAGGCTATGAAGTGCAACCCTGTAGTGGTTCCCAGCCCTGGCTAAATATCAGAATCACATACATACATTATGCACTTGGACAGGAAAACAGAAATTTCTTATCAAATCTCCAGTATTAGAGCCAGGAATGTGCATTTCTAAAATTTCCAAATGACTGCGAAGAACTTCCAAGTTTGAGAACCACTGATTTAAAGGAAGCACTACCAAGCCCACCCGCCCTCTCAAAGACCAACCAAGGCATTTGGGACAAACATCATAACCTCCTGGGCAGGCTGTAGAATTGTGTGACTCCAAGCTTCATCACTCAAGTATTCAGACACTCCTCAATTCCATTTCAGGACACCTCTTTCTCACGGAGATATACACACCCTACTTGAATTCATTTTTCTTTCTACTCTTTCTTCCAACTCTTTCCTTTTTTACCTCAGGAAAACCTTTCCCTCTGATTCATTCCATGAATTACAAAACCAAGGGAGTGCAGAGGACAAAAAAGTAGAAGTTAGGATGGATTGGCTAGCTCCGAAAACCCCTGAAAGTTTCCAGAGAAACAGCCAGTACTTTTCAGAATCTCCACAGACCTTTTCATCTTCCTCTAACCAAACCTAGTAGTCTTCAAGTGCAGGCATTCATGGTAAGCTACTCATTTAAATTGACTTGTTTTGTCTTTTGCTTAATTACCTGATCTTACCAGAATATTACTGCCTTCTTTAACCACATATGCACAATTTTTCTGCTACACTGTGGGTGAGATTGCTTTTATATGGTTTAGGAATTGAAACAATTTATGGCAATGTTTCTGTGAGGAAAGGTCCTCTAAGCTCCAGATGGACTTAAAACCAACTTCTGGAATTCAACCCATGGTTAAACAGGGAGCAGCCCGTAAATCAGTTCTTCCTGAATTGTACATAAATTCTATAGGCTGAAGTAGAAAGATATCTGAGGTACAAAAAAGTACTATAAACATGAGCCCTCTCCCCACCAACTCCACACCTATCTTAAACCTTCTCACCTGTGCTTCTCTAACACCTGTGCTTTCACCCACAACTGCCTACACTAGTGGACTGGGAACCCCGTCAAGGTAAGACAAGCATGCAGCCTTACTCACCTGTGTCCACTTTCCTCCCCATGACCTCCAGCTCCTTCTCATCCACCTGACACTGCTCAGTACACAACAGGCACAAGTGTTTGATAAATTGAACTAAACTACGTATTGTTTTTAGATTCCATTTAAATTACTATTTCCTTTATGCTTTTAGTAGAATATATTAATTCAATTCATAGTCATCTACTTTGGTTTTATATCTGTCTTTTTCTATTCAATCACGGTTTTTCAAATGCTAACCAGTCACACAAACTTCTTAGAGTGTTTGTAAACACTTATCACAATTTTTAAGTGCATGTATCTTTCGAGCCAGCAACTCTACCTCTAGAAAATCACCTTACACATGTATGTACATATGTGGGCAAAAACATAGTCATGAGGTTTTTTACAGTGTTGTTTGTAATTGCAAATATCTAGAAAGCATCCTCTTTAGATGATTTGCTACATAAGTTAAAATACATCTTTGAAATGGAAATATATGTAGATGTTAAAAAATGAGATCTATTTGTGCTGATAGGTAGCTATCTCCTAGATATAATTTTACATGGAAAAAAAGCAAGATGCAGAATAATATGTAAAGTATCTTCTCAAGTGTATAAACACACACTTTTGTTTATATGTAGCAAATTTCTAGAAAGATATAGAAGGAATTCTTAACAGTAATTGCCTCTTGGGATGGAGAATTTGGAATTAATTATTGGTGATGAGATGTCACAATATTTTTCATTGCATGCTTTCTTGTACTCTTTAAAATTTTTGCCATAAGCTATATTACTTCTTCAATTAATAATTTTTAAAAACAGAAATCACCATAACTAAAAAGAGTTTTAAAGTAGTTAGACTTACATGCACATATGTAGGTATAACATTTTGTTAAATAAAAGTTTGCAATGTTAAGATTACCAGTAGGCTCTTCCCCTAATCATCTTGCTTCTTCAAATATATGCTGAGAGGATTTCTGCTGGCAGGGCCTAAGGGAGGAGCCCGTTATGAAAGCTCATCAATGAGCCTAGAATTTCAGCTAAAATATCTTCCAATAGCACATCAAATTATAGCATAATAAATCCAGGAAGAAATCCAGAATAAGCACAGAAGCTAATACAAAGCAAATAGGTGGCAGAACTACCACTCTTTTTGCCCTGGCACCGGGAAGCCACTACCAAAGGCCAAGCAAGGTACACTTTCCCACTGAGCCCCTGGGTCAACTTCAGAATCTTCAAGGTGCTCACTGCCAGTTGAGTAGAATGAAAACCAGTTTTTCCACATGAGGCCTCAACAGTGTACCTTCTCATCCACCTTGAACTCTTGGGGAGGCAGAGAGGAGAAGCCTCTGTGCTGGCCTGGCTAGGGCTCTGTCTGTATAACCCAAATATCTCAAAGAAGAGGAAAGATTTTACTGTGTCCATCAGAGTTGGTGATGGGTTTGTGGGTGTTGTGTAGTGGTTTGATACTGTAAACAAAGAATATTGCCTGCCATTCCGGTAAACAACCAATGTTACCTGTCATCAACAGCCCACTATGGCGTGCCCTGAGGGTAATTCAGGATGGAGAGAACAGGATACCGGACTTAGATAGTTAAGATGCAAATCAAAGTAGTAATTTCAATAAGCCCAGACTCTTGCATCTTCCCATATATAGAAAAGCAATAAAATCATTAACTTGAAATGTCTGGGGTTTTTTTTTGTGTAAATTAGCAGTTATCTTTTGATGTTCAACTATATGTTCTTTTTTCCAACAAAAATGCCTATGTATCCTGTCTCATCCCTTACCTCTTTGGAACAGTCCCTCAGAGCTATCTGAAAGACTGATTCTCTGGGCTACAGCCCTCAGCAAAGTACCCAAATAAAACATAACTCTCAACTTCTAAGTTGTGCTTTTTTTTCAGTCGACAGTAGGATTTCAAATCCACTTGTTTTTTATGACAAAAAACTCTAGACTCATTTTTAAAATGAAGTTGTTTTTAAGAATAAAGTTGTTTTGGTCTAAAAATGAAGTTGTTTTTATAAGTTGTTTTGATATAAAAGTGAAGTTGCCTGTGGGGATGTTGTCATCCACACGTGTGGTTGCTGACGAGCACTCAGTAGCTCAGCTGCTGGGGATGCCATTGGGGCTTATTAATAAGAACATGCACAGAGGCAAGTATGGTGATGGGACATTTAGACTACAAATACTCAGAGTTTCTGAGGACCAACTGAGAGTCTTCCATCTGGGCAAGGCAGCTCTTTGCTGTTGCTGATCTAATAGCTCTGGGAAGACCTTGGGGCATTAGCTCCTGCCTTGGTAAAGTTTCACAGTGGTGAAAGCTGTGCAGTTGCCCCGTGAAGGAGATCATCTCCCCCAAACCAGCACCATCACTCCCTAGCAACGTGCTCCAACAACAGGGGACTTTCGTTTTTGCCAGCAGCTGGACATCAGCTGATGATTGACTAAGCTGCCTCCCCAGAGTACTAACTCATGAAAAGGTACACCTCAACTAAATTTGGACTTCATTTCTGTCACCTCCCCTTGCCTAGAAGAACAGTGTAATTATCATCGTTTTAGGGTATGTTACTTCTTTACTGGCTTGTTAAGAGACATTTTCCTGTATGCTATTGGCCTGTGAAATTATAACTTGTACACTGAATCTTTGTTAAATAAAATACTGGCAATACAATCTCAGTCTCTGAATATAATTTGCCCTGAAACAAAACATTGGCTAGAACACCTGAAAAATGCACAAGGTGAAAAAAGAATGTGCTCTCTGGGGAAGGAAAAGTTTATCATCTGTGGACACTGACAAGTTGGGGTTTGGAGTAAAGGAATGATTGAGAGGGTAGCACTCTGAACTGCTCCCTCAGGTTGGCTTCTGTCTCCAAAAACTTGTGCCAGATTTCGAGGGAAAGGTGTGCTGTGTTAAAGACCAGGCCAAATGAAAACTGTATCTCTGGAGGACTGTGACCTTAGGTAAGTCAAGGCACCTCCCCAGGCCTCACTTTTCTCTTTGGTAAAGTGCCTGGCTGGGAAGGGATGATTTCGAAAGTCCCATTCAGTCTGCACATTCAGGACTGTACCATTTGGAGATAAGCTGGAAAGTAAATGGTTCTTTATTAAAAATGTATGAGAGTCTTCCCAATAGAGAGTGTAAAGCTTGCTTAGTAGTCAACAATGTTTCTCAGTGAGTCCAGTGGACGTGAAGACTCTCTGCCATCATAAAGTGGTACAAGTCATCTTTCTGTTGGGTTCCACAGGCTTGTCTACCCTCAAATGGACTTTCCATAGTGCCCTCATTACCCACAGTGGTCCTCTGGTCACCTTGCGAGAGTTCATAAAGACACAAAGGAAATGCTTTGACCTCAAAGATTTGCCATCTAGTCATTGGGATGAGACAACAATACCTCAAAAGATGCTATCACCCTAACAGTGGAAGGAGTAAAAGACAGCTTAGACAGGCTTCAGCCATATTCTTCATCAGCTCTGACCCCTAAATCAAACCAAATTAACAGGTATAAAGAACCAGCTTCATGGGTCTGGTCTGCAACCAGTGCTCTAAAGGGGGGCCTGCCCTTGGGGGTTAACTCTGCAGCTGCCATCTTGAAATTCTTAGTACTTTTATTTTGAATTTGTGTTCTGTGAGGTCTGATGAGACAATGAAGGATGTGCTGGGCCTTCAGAGCCTAGGCTCAACCATGGTCTCATCTCCCACTGCCTCCTTGGAGCAGACTCTTGGTCATCCCCAACCACAACCCCACTCAGCCACTGCCCTCTCCCCATCTCCCTCCTGCAGGGGCCCTAGGTGCATTCGCTTAGTGAGTTCCCCATGCCTGAGGGAGCACAACATTAAATAACAAATAAAAACCACCATGACAGGTTGAGAGAGAGACCACAGTAGAAAGGAATAAACTTTTTCCTGCTTTTTGAGTAAAAGGTCATACATTTTTATTTTGCACTAGACCTAGCAAGTTATGTAACTGGCCTTGTATTTTCACAGTAGGCATGGAAGTCCCTAAAGTCCCTTCTCTCACAGGGTGGCTAAACCCCTTTTGTATACACATTCTGGAGTCAATCCTGCACCTGCAAAGGATAAAACCAAGGACCAGGAGCAAGTGAGGGAAGAGACGAGAAATGCCAGGTGGTTGGAGACAATACTGGCCCTTCCAGCTTGGCCCTCAGAAAGTCCAGGACACTTCCTCTACTCTTACCCTTCTGGGCATGAAGCTAAACTGGTATTTACCAAACAAAATCTACTCTGCCTTTAAGAGTATAGGGCTTCCCTGGTGGCGCAGTGGTTGAGAGTCTGCCTGCCGATGCAGGGGACATGGGTTCGTGCCCTGGTCCGGGAAGATCCCACATGCCACGGAGCGGCTGGGCCCATGAGCCATGGCCACTGAGCCTGCGCATCTGGAGCCTGTGCTCCACAATGGGAGAGGCCACAACAGTGAAAAGCCCGCGTACCGCAAAAAAAAAAAAAAAGAAGAGTATAAAGAGGAACAGTGCCTATGAAGCATTAACAAACTACCTGGAAAGATATGATATAATGTCCCAGAGAATGGTAATTAATAGTGAACAAGTGAGGCAATCTATAGAAGTAATTAGGAAGGCACTGCCTGGATTCCACTCCTGCCTCATCTTTCACAGGCTGTGTGACTCTGGACAAGCTGACCTCTTATTTCAGTGTTTTCATCTTTAAACACAGGATAATTAGAATAACTTCTCTAGTAACTGTTGGAAGGATTAAATGCTTAGAACAGTATTCAACACACAAAACTGCTTCACCAGTGTTAAATATAAGGGTTCAAACAAGGGAAGTTTTTGAGGGACTCATGATAATCGAGGAAAGATTTGTAAGGTGCCAAGACAAAAGTCCTTTATTGAAAATTTGTATGCCATTGCTAAGAAAGAACTGTGAGCTTAACATAAGAACTTTTGTTAAGAAGGATCTTTGGTAGAATATCTAGATGAAGATGCCTTACGTCATTTTTATTTGAAAACACACAAACACACACACACACACACACACACACACACACACACACACACACGAGCACTTAGAAATAAGAGACTTAGTTTTACTACATGCTTTGTAAGCTATTTCTGAAATGATTACCAATGGTTTTTCCAAACTCAGAGTCTTTATTTGGTATCAAGCAGTTCTAGTAAAAGTGTAAACATCTGTCTTACATGCTGGCTCTTCCTTTAGCTGCACTACCACACTGAGTTATTGGAGTCATAGTTTCAGATGATTCTGAGTAAGATAACAGCCACATCTGCCTACCCACCAATCTTTTAATTTTTCTCCTAGCAGAACCTTATGTCTGCACAGATGTAACAACATCAACAGATGTTTTAAAATAAATCGTATTGGAAAGAATGCAGCAACAGTGCATCTATCAGGCTTTGAATGTTTTACATGTAATAGACAGTGTTCCTGAAATACCAATAGAGTTAACTGTGTGTTAACAGTTGTATACTCTCAACTAATCCCAGCGCCAATCTCAAGGATCACAGAAATATATCAAATACGCTAAGGGAAATTCCCTTGGTGTTTACTGATGATCATTTGGTTGCTTTGGATTTATAAGTGCTCGCTCCTAACAGTATATGTACAGACTGCCAAACAGCTGATGTCGAAAATGAAAGTTAGGAAACCATTCAAATGACGCCAATTTTCCTGACATTGATGGAATGTTACCTTATTAACAAGGCTGCCTAATTTTACTGTTCTATCATGTCTTCTCATGTAATACCTACCAAGACAAGGAACAAAGAGAGGATGACCATAAGGTATGTTAGAGCCATGTTCTAATTTCATTCCAGGTAATTAAAGAGAATCTTTGTTTGGTTTCAAGACATAAATCTCAGACATTGAATGATAGTTCACAAGGTGACTTAACTTCTCAGAACTTCCCTTTTATCCTGTATATAAAGAACAAAGTGAACTAGATAATCTATAAAATGCCTTCCAGCTCTAATGGTCTATGATTCTTAGTGGATTACGTGATCTTACATGGCCTGATACCCTGTCAAATCAAGGAAGAAAGAACAGGTTGTTACTGTAATTAAAATGATCTGTGTCACATGCCGTGGAGCGGCTAGGCCCGTGAGCCATGGCCGCTGAGCCTGCGCGTCCAGAGCCTGTGTTCCGCAACGGGAGTGGCCACAACAGTGAGAGGCCCGGGTACCGCAAAAATAAATAAATAAATAAATAATTTTTTAAAAATGATCTGTGTCAGGGAAAAGAAGTCAAAGGTTAATAATGTAATCACTGAGAGTGTGTTTAACAAGAAGAGTATCTCTGTGGTAGTAAAGGCAAGAAGAGTCATACAAAAACACAGGTACTAAATTTTACTTCTGTTGTACGAGATTTGGGGATAGCAGGAAGGAACTGAAAAGGCAGGAACAGGACAGATAACATCTTAGAAGACAATCTGAAAACATTCTTTACATGAAGATTTCATATGGAGATGTCTAGCTTGTCCTGAATAGGGAAATCTTACAAATGTCTATGTATGTGTTCTAAAGAACAGCCTTCATTTGGATGATATGACAGGTACTGCATTTCATAGAATTCACTGAACACATAAAGGAGGTATGAGTCTGAATTCCAAGTAAATCCCTTAGAATATACATGGATTGAAGTGGCTGACTGATTGTGTGAGACAGAAATAATTTCCTAAAACTGTAATCAATGTCATTTATTATTACCACTTATTGAGTGCCAACCATGGATCAGAAACTACACTGGATGATTTACATATATCATCTCATCTAATACTTATAGAATTGCAGGGGGGCAATTTAATATTTTAAACAAATATTCAGAACAGTAAGCCACCTGCTCAAGGTCACAGGGCTGGTAGATAGATTTAAACCCAAGCCTTACTGATTTAAAGCCCATGCTCTTTCCCATTCTGCATCCTGCATCTCTCTGAATCTTACTGGGTGAGCCAATCTTAAGAGCTACACATTCTGACGTTGTAAACATCACAATGCTCTGCACACGGCACTTTTTTTGATGGACGGGAACGTATATAAAAAAAGTTAACGTAGCCCTGTGTTTAATGACTATGATTTTACATACTATGTGTTGTTTTTGGACTCAGCAGACTTGTACATTGAAGGGCATGCATGTGTATGTGTATATATGTATGTGTGAGTATGTGTATGTGTGTGTGTGTGTGTGTGTGTGTGTGTGTATATATATATATTTTTTTTTTTTTTTTTTAACCAACTTCCCTTCTAAGTGGTGGGGTACAATATAATAAACCAATCAATTAATTGCCGGGCATAGGATATTCAAATAATACTTTAGAAAAATTATCTTAGCAGTGGAATTTTGAAGTTGAGTGATGTGGGCCCAGTCTGTGGGGGAGAGAGTGATTCTACAGAGGAAGGAGATTTTTGAGAGAGGGGAAGAAAATGAGCCAGTATTTGACTGAGGACCTACAATGTGCCAATGTTGTGCTAGGTGCTTCCTGAATATCTCCTTTGTTTCTCATGGGTGAGAAACAGGCGGACTGACTGTAGAATGGATAGTCATATGCAGTGTACACTAATTTTAACAATGGACCACTCAGTATATTTATAAAATGAAAACTGCTCTAAGAATCTGTGATTGTACAAGGCATCACAACAGGCAATCGATAATGAACAAGCAGTAACATGAAGGGATCTTGACCACAAATGAGCAAATGTTCTGTGTCACCTACTTCTTGGTTTTAAAAAAGAAGAGATTCATTCTAATTTTCTCCTCCTCTTCTCAGCAACCTTACAAATGGGCAGAAGGTCTGGATTACCCTAATGGACCCACTGACACAAATTCACGGCTCAGAGTGCGGTGCTCCTCACCATTCAGTCGGTGTCCTTTTCTCTACCTCAGACTGAGAATCTAAATTAAAGAGTTCAAAATGAAAAGACCTGGGTGTCATTATGCATATCGTGTCAGGATAAATGGGAGCTTCAGGCTCATAGAGGTAAGACCTTCTTCTTCTAATTGGCCTGGTTCAGTGTAATATCTCATTGCAGTGCAACTTTTCTATGTGAATTAGCCTTCCTCTCCCCTTACAGAAACTGAAAATGGTGGCCCAAGGAAAGAATCCAGTAGACCACTTTGAAAGTAGACCACTTTGAAACTCATAGGAAGCGAGTTCTCACAGGAAATGTCACGAGTATCTTTTACAGTAATGCCAATTTAATATTCCAGACAGTGTCAGAACTAGATTAAGGTGAGAGAGGTACAATTTCATGTACTTTCACGGCCCTAAGAATGAGTGCCTCCTATAAATTTACACCCTACTCACCTCACATGCTCTGCCCTGGTACCAGCACTTACTTGAGAAGAGGTGAGTAATGTCTGGGCATTTTATTTCCTTATGAAGATTATCAGGTTTCCTCCTACTTATAAATTCTCTGGCCACTGGCTCTGATGCCTCTGATTCTTGAAAACTTTTAAACATCACAGCTTGTCTCTTCTTTTCTTTGTCTTAAAAACTTTCATTTTCTCCCTGCTGCCTGGGAAATTAAAGCAAGATGCTCACCTCTTACCAAGAACTTCTGACCCAAATCTGACTTTCCAGTCTTATCTGATACCCCATCTCCACTCCTATATCCCATCTGTGCCAAAGAAGAGCTTTTAACCTTGCTGCTTCCAGCCTTTTGACCAAGACATTTCTTCCTCTTGGAAGTTTCCTTCAGACTGCTTATACTGTACAATGTTTATATCATGAACTTCAAAGCTTGATTCAAATGCCCCTTCCTCTGAAAGACCTTTTCAGATCCACCCATGGCAATTAATTTTGTCCTTCCTTGTTCTACCCCTCTTTCTGTTCACAACATTGAGAGAGCATGTATCTCAGGGATCCTTTATGAAAAACATTATTTACAGTTATATCTGTTCTGTGAATACCGTTTAGACTCCTGGAGGGAAATGTCCATTTTATTCGTCTCTGTACTCCCACAGAATCCAGCACATGGTGGGCACTGAATATATTTACACTTCACTGCATGACTGGGTACATTCTTTAGTAAAATAAGTGTACATGGATTAATAAGCTTTGGGGGAGAGCAAGCAAGCAAGTACAAGCTCATTTCCTTCTTTTAATCAGCAAAGTAGATTTTAAACATAGGCTGTTGCATGTTTAGGCCAATTCTACTGGGTATAAAGACTAGGAAAACACTTATAACTAATAAATGACTTCAGGGTGAGTACATGGACTAATTGTATTTCAAAAATTACAAACTGCATAAATACAAAGCAAATAAGTACTGGAAGCTCAAATATTTGAAAAGCTCAAAAAACTGTACACATGCTGTTCTGTTTTTTTAAATCGAGGTAACATTGGTTTCTAAGATTATATAAGTTCCATGTGTACAACATTATATTTCAACTTCTGTATACTCTACAGCATGTTCACCATTGAAGGTTTAGTTTTCATCCATCACCATAGGGTTGACTCCTTTTACCCATTTCACCTTTCCCCCACCTTGCCTCCCTGCTGGTAACCACTACTCTATTCTCTGTATCTATGTGTTTGTTTTTGTTTTATTTGTTTATTATATTTATGTTTATTATATTCTACATGTGAGTGAAATCATATGGTATTTGTCTTTCTCCACTTACTTCACTTAGCTTAATACCCTCAAGGTCTATCCAAGTTGCCACAAATGGCAAGATTTCATCTTTTTTTTCCATTATGTATATATATGCATGTATATCCCATTTTCTTTAGGACATGATGTTCTTTGGATTTAAATGTTGCCAGAAAGCAATTGCATCTATGGCTGTAGATCTGCCTTAACCCTTATACTGTTATTCATTCTTTAATCAAGAGGTTACTATGTGTCTCCATTATGCTTGAGATTGGACTAGTTGCTAGAAATAAAATAAGACCAAAACATGTTCTTCAGTAAGCTCCTGTCAACAATGAGATACAGTTATACCTATCAGGTTACAGTGACTCCATAGTCAATTGTGGAAGAAAAGTAGCTTGAGACAAGTGTTGGTAGAGAGAAGCATTTATGAACCCATGTCATACAGAAGATAGAACATTTGGTTATAGCTGAAAAGAGAAAATGGATTTCAGGATAGAAGCTGTTCAAACAGATTCTGAGTGGGACCTTTAGAAAGCAAGGGAGGAACTTCACTCTACGAAATAAGAACAGAAATATATGGAGTTCTGAATGGGTTTGATATACCCCAAAATCTACTATATCATATTTTAAAGACTGATATAAAATATCTTTGGAAGGCAACATAATATACAGATATAATCTAATTATAGCTTACTATACAAACTAAACTGTATATATATGGTTATGGAAATGTTTCCAAATATATCAACAATGTTTTCCTCTTGTTCTAGACTCAAGCTAACTACCATTACATAATTTCTGAAAGTCCAAAATTTTCTGTGCTAACCAGAAAGCCAAGTGACACTTCTAGGTATAAGCAGCAGAATTTCCAAGGCACAATGAGGTTTCCTCATTTTCACCTAGCCCAAGGTAACATAATTGGTATGTGGTTGTTGGCAAGGCACTAAATATCCACAACACCACTTCACACAATTTTCCTCTCTTTGAAAGATTCTTTATGCTCTCTTGATTTTGGAACTCACTCCATTCAAACTTGTTATTTGCACTAGTACACTGAGACCAGATGATAAGATTTGTAAGTAGAGAGGTGGAAAGAAAGTGGGAAGAAGGTGTAATGGAAACTTGAGGGGGAAGGAGACAGCTGCTGATACACACTGTTCCCTTCTTTCTCTAGTTCATCCTTTCTGAAAAATAATCCCAGCACTATTTCAGCTGCCTTCCAGGGTAAAAGGCAACCTCAAATATCAAGGCAAGTTTATACATCACTGTAAGTGTGTATATGTGTGTGGATAATATACATATGCATTGTATATATACATGTATACATATATAATGTATATATGTATGGTTATATATATATGTTATATATACAAACATTTGCTTATAGGTATATATAGTTTCTATGTAACTATAAAATGAAATGATTTTTGCAGAAGGGTTTTATAACTGTAAACATGCTATACACAGATACAGCATACATGCAAGAATACATAAATACAGGGCTTCCCTGGTGGCGCAGTGGTTGAGAATCTGCCTGCTAATGCAGGGGACACGGGTTCGAGCCCTGGTCTGGGAGGATCCCACATGCTGCGGAGCAACTAGGCCCGTGAGCCACAACTACTGAGCCTGCGCGTCTGGAGCCTGTGCTCCACAACAAGAAAGGCCGCGATAGTGAGAGGCCCGCGAACCGCGATGAAGAGTGGCCCCCGCTTGCCACAACTAGAGAAAGCCCTCGCACAGAAACGAAGACCCAACACAGCAAAAATAGATAAATTAATTTTAAAAAAAAAGAATACATAAATACAATACATACTTTTCCTAATATAGCATTTATAGCTCCATATAACTTGTATAGATCTACTTAGGGATAGATAAAAGTAACAGACTATGGCTATGTTATCTGTATCTTCCTTTATATTGATATGACCTGAAAATATTTCTGTCTAGCTAGAGACATCTAGATACTTAAGAGCCAGAAATTCATTTAGGATTTTTTTTGTTGTCAGATGCATAAAGTCATGTTTCAACAATGATGTGAAAAAAATAAAAAATAAGTGTAAAATTATGCCATAAATATCATAGAATATTAGAATAAATGAGGTCTTGGAAGCGGTTTCATGTGCCTCCCACTGAATGCACGGATTTATCCCCGTAATCACTGTCTTCAGCACTCGTTGAAGACGGTTAGGAACGGGAGCTCCCATCTCACCGGCCAGGCCATCTCAGGAGGCGTCCTGAGCATCTGCTGCGTGCAAGGCCAGATGGGGCACTCTAGAAAGGTTCATGGATGAGGCTGGCAAAGCACTCGTCCTCAAAGAGCTTAAGGCTCAAGTCAGAGATAAGAGCTCTACATTAATAAAGCACAGCACAAGCTCCTAAGGCAAGTGTCTTAGTGCTCTGGGAGTTACTGGAAGGAGATACCTCACTTTGATGGCAGTGGTAAAGGCAATCAAGCAAGGTCTTGTGGAATAAATGGCATTTTAAGCTTTCAAGGATGGGTTGTATTTAGACACGTAAAGGGAATGGAGAAGCACTGTAGACAGAAGTAACAGAATATGCCAATGGGTAACTGCTAAGAAGTCTTACCTTACTGCAAACTGTCTTTCTGAAACATCCAACAACCATTCTATGCACGGTAAGTATAATTCCATATCTGCGAGCCAGTTCTCACAAGTAGAATGGTACAAACTGAATGTGTATCCCCAAAATTCATATGTTAAAACACTAAACCCAGCGTGAGAGTATTTGGAGATGATGGCGTCTTTGGGAGGTTATTAGGTCATGAGAGTGAAGCCGTCACGATGGGATCAGTGCCCTTATATGAAGAGACATGAGAGAGCTTGCTTCCTCTCTCTCTGCTCTCTACCATGTGAGGACACAGAGGAAGGACAGCCATCTGGGAACCAGGAAGAGGATCCTCACCAGAACTCTGCTGGCACCCTGACCTCAAACCTCTAGCCTTTAGAATTGTGAGAAATAAACATTTGTTATTTAGGCCTTCTAGTCTATGGTAATTTGTTATAACAGCCTCAACTAAGACAGAGGCAAAGTCATCATGTCCTTTTTCCTCGATATGAACCTTCTCATCTGCCAATTTCCAGAATCATCACCATCTTGGCCATCTTCTATATACCATGCCTTCATGTTTAGGAAGGTCTCCTCTAAAATATGCACTTCTCCAAGCCTGAGCATCTTCATTTGTAAAATGAGGATACCTACCTACTTCATGGGATTCCTGAGAAGATTAAGTGAGGATTAAAAGTATTTAGCATAATGTCAGGCATGTAGTAAGTACCAAATACACGTTAGGTACTATTAGTATTACAGTACCTAACTGTGCAATGATTTTAAAAGCTCCAGTAAAACTTTCAAATTCTTGATTTATATCTATAGTAGGAATTTTTTAACACCCCCTCACCCTGTTCTTTTAACAAGTCATAAAAGTTTACTGTCACTTTTTACTTTCTAAATTAATTTTTGCTTCATGGCTCTTGACCCTACCTTTTGACTCTGGCTTGATAAGAAACACCTTGAAATATCAAAACTTAAAAATGCTATGCTTGCCATTCCCTTGTAGACAGGACATCTCATTCTTTAGCATACTGGCAGCTTTTATTACAAAACTTGTGTTGATTGTGGTAAAGGATAGATAAAAAAGGTCGATTTTCTCTTTGTGGCCTGTGTGATTGACATCTATTGTTCCAGAATTCCTTTCACCCCACTTCTGGTAATTGAAACTCAAACTTCTGAGAAACCACCCCTCTCTCTGAGTCTCAGTCACTAGTCTTCAGCTGGAGAATCCACCCCAGTTCAGGGTTGGAGCGTGTAATGTAGGTGTAAGCTGGTCAGAGCATCACACTCCCCTTGCAACAATGGTTGGTTTGGATTTGCCATAGGATCTGATCACAGCCTTTGAAACATGATCACATTAAGTCCAGAATTGTTGCCACCATCTTGGGCCACAAGAGAATGGAAACAACCCAGAGTAAGTGTAATAAAAGATGGAACAACGGAAACCAAATACTAGCGACATTGTCTACTTGAAGCCAAATAGCTCCTTGGATTTTCAGTTACAAGACCCAAAAAATTTACTTTGTGCTTTAAACTGGTTGGCATTGCATTTTCTGTGATTTTCAGCTCACAAAGAGCCACAGCTGATACAAATGAAATCACTCGTTACATGTACTGCTAAAGAAAATCAAGGATATAAACCCTAGAAAAAGGCCAGTTTCCAAGCATTTTCTAGTACTAGAAAGCCCCTGGGAAGAGGGAGTTTTGGCTATTGCGAATGGCAAGGATGTATCTGAGGGATGAAGAATTTTGTATGGATGACCCAATTTTAAAATATCATAATAACCTTGATTTGTAGCTATCCAAGCATAAGCATGTATTATATATATCTCTATACATCTATACCTCTGTACCTGTACCACTTAACCATCAATCAAGTCTATCTGCAGATAAAGATACTATCACATCAGTTTAGTATTTTTCATTCTGACAGATGGTAAATCTCTTTTAGAGATCATGTCCTACTTATCTGCAAGGTTCTAGCCTAAAATTTTTTTTTTTTTTTTTTTTTTTTGTGCGGTATGCGGGCCTCTCACTGTTGTGGCCTCTCCCGTTGCGGAGCACAGGCTCCGGATGCGCAGGCTCAGTGGCCTATGGCTCACGGGCCCAGCCGCTCCGTGGCATGTGGGATCTTCCCGGACCGGGGCACGAACCCGTGTCCCCTGCATCGGCAGGCGGACTCTCAACCACTGCGCCACCAGGGAAGCCCCTAGCCTAAAATTTGACATAGGTATTCAATAAATGCTAAAATAAACTATCACATCACACAAATATGAAAAAAATCCCTGGATAAATTGATTGTTTTTGCAAATAGGAATCTATTTAGGTTAGGCCTAAATCATCTATATGGACAGAAGGAATGGCAGGGCTGCCAATGGCTGTGAAACTACAGCACCCCTTTAGCCCAGAGTACCATTCACACAGATTCACTGCACTGGGAATGATGCCCTCTGGAGTTGTGCAGTGAAGCAACTTGAGCAAGCTTTTTAAATTATAGAAAATAAAATAACACTGATTATCTATCTTCACCATAAACATGAGGAGATAATGGATTTATTTAAATTTGTTCCCCTAATGGAAATAAGACCAACTTCTTCACTTACCAAGTATAGACTTTTCTGCTTTCCCTTAACATTTTATAAATTATAAAGTAGACTCAATTTGAAATTTCAGGATCTGATTAGGAAGTTATCCACAAATAATGTCAGTATATTTCTTAAGACTGTAATACTGACTTAAGAATAACAAGGGAGCTTCCCTGGTGGCGCAGCGGTTGAGAGTCCACCTGCCGATGCAGGGGACACGGGTTTGTGCCCTGGTCCAGGAAGATCCCACATGCCACGGAGTGGCTGGGCCCGTGAGCCATGGACGCCGAGCCTGCGCGTCCAGAGCCTGTGCTCCACAACGGGAGTAGGCCACAACAGTGAGAGGCCTGCGTACCGCAAGAAACAAAAACAAAAAAACAGAAACAAACAAAAAAAAAGAATAACAAGGGCAAAATAAGTTTTCTACTTCTTTCTGCCCTGATTCTAAATTTCAGAATCTTTAAGACCAATACAGAAGCATTTATCTGAATTGATAAAATCAATGTCCTCGGCTCCTTGAACGTTATTATAATGTATCTTTTACATTAAACATTGTGATAAATTTAATATAAACATTAATTTATTTTAAAATATTTGGTTGCCTCCATTTGCCAAGCACTGTACTAGGTGCTAGGGATGCAAGAATGAAAAAAAAGACAAGGTTCTTATTGTTGTATAAACCATCTCTGACAAACATTTAAGACTGGAAAATTGCATCTTCTTCCAGGCCTGCGTATTCTCATTTTATTAGCTTGACTACTTCTCTATTTCTCTTCCATTTCTAAGTATTATGCTTTACTCTTTTTAGAGAATCCATAGTATTTCATGGAAGAGACAGAAGAGCAAAGCAAGAGGAATATAATAGGAGGAAATCAGTTAGTAGTTAACAGCACAGACCAGGTTCAAACCTCAGCTACCATTTCCTAGCAGTATGATATCTAATGCTCTAAGCTGTATGTAGAAAGAATGATCTTTTGTCACAGGTGTGTTGGGAAAATGAGAGAGATAAATGTATGAAAGGTAGTAAGCACCATGCCTGTCATACAGTAATTGTTCTGTGATACATTAGATGTTGCTATCAAGGCACATTCTAAAAATCAAACTTTGCCTCTGGTTTAATTATATATATTGTTAAAGAAAAAAATCCATCCTCATAAAGAAGATGTGATATATATATGGAATACTACTCAGCCATAAAAAGGAATGAAATAATGCCATTTGCAGCAACATGGATGAACCTAGAGATTATCACACTAAGTGAAGGAAGGTAGAAAGAGAAAGACAAACACCATATATCACTTATATGTGGAAACTAAAATATGACACAAATGAACCTATCTATGAAACAGAAACACACTCACAGGCAAAGAGAAGAGACATGTTGTTTCCAAGGGGGAAGGGAGGTGGGGAAGGGATGGAGCGGGAGGTTGGGGTTAGTAGATGCAAACTATTATATGTAGAATGGATAAACAACAAGGTCTTTCTGTATAGCACAGGGAACTATATTCGGCATCTGGTGATAAACCATAATGGAAAAGAACATAAAAAAGAATGTATATGTGTGTGTGTGTGTGTGTGTGTGTGTATAAAACTGAATCACTTTGGTGTACACCAGAAATTAACACAACACTATAAATCAACTATACTTCAAAAAAAAAAAAAAGAGAAAAATCCATCCTCAGAATAGAAGATATACTTGCAACTCAGAAATGTAACACTGATCTCAATGGATATAGTCAGGGTTTACAGGGAGGACCAGGAAAAGGACAGCCATAAAACTCTCAAGTTTCGGAAGTACACACAGCTCCAGCCAGTAAGGTCCTAAGTCCTCTTAGCATACTCCGTCCAAAACAACTACTTCGTATTCAAAAGAGGAACTATATCATCCCTACAGATGAGTATCTACAAAATGGACTGTAATCCAAGCCCTGGGAAATGCCTTGGCTTTTATCTGGAGTAGGGCTCAAAGGACATACTACTTTTTCCTTTTTTGCTTCTTGGACTGGGTTTCTGATTACATTTGGCTGTTAAAATTCATGTGAACAAAAACTCTCCTATTTTCACTATCAAAAGATTTGCTTATTAAATGAGTACAGAAGGGGTCAAACTGACTCCATCATCGTGTATAAGAGATAGAACCATTTTCCAGATTCCCTTCTTTTTCTTCTCTCATAAAAGAACATGGAATTGGAGGGAGGTATGATGTGGGGCATGAAGGGAGAACACTTTACTTATGCTCTTGGACTGTTTTTTATAAGTTCTTAACCACAAATTAAAACAAGCAGAAGACAAAAGTAACTCCCAATGCAGGAGAATGAGAATTTAAGTTTATTCTCTTCTAATAGTTATGAGAATATTTCCACTGCTCACTTAGATAGCTGCCAGAGACACCTGAGATTTTCATTAGCATAACTTCTCAAGGAATTACAACTCTCCTCTTCCATTTTCAGATAGATCAGTCATACAAATTAAAGCGGGCCTATGTTTTTCTTTTCTGGAGACCACCATGGCTTTATCCAGTTAAGAGTTTTTAAAAAGGTACTTATCCAAGCAGGATAACTTTCCAAGATTAGCTTTCTTGATTCTGGAGGACCAAATCTGATTTTAAGTCAAGTTAATGTTTCAAAAATAAGTTCATTTGCTCCAATCTAAAAATAGATCGGTGGTTTGAAAAAAATGTAAATTCCAAATAATGTTATAAATGCTATGCTTCTATCAGAATCAAAACATCAGAGTGTGGTAAACTCTTATTGCAATTGATTTTTAGATACAGTTGCTTTTCTCTTTCTTTACTAAAAATTGATGTAACTACCCTGCTAGGATCTAAAGGAAGACAACAGTCATACCCATGGTCAAATTTCTAACTGAAAATCATTAGTGTAACCTCAGTCAGGAAACCTGTGAAAAAGCAAAGACTACATACTACATTACCTCTGGGCTCTATGGAACTCTTCCAGAGGTTAAGAGTGAAAACGGGACCCAGCAGATGAGAAGCTTGCACGATCTCCCACTGATTGTTGGAACCCCCATCCCCTGTGTGCAGACACACCCGATTAAATAAAATGTAGGAGTACAGGAACCCACAATGGCAGTGGCAGATTTTATTTACCTGGAGTGCTGCAATCATTATCTGTAAAAAAAACAGTCCTTCATAACTAAATGCTAAATTTCAAAACAGCTGGTGGTCAACTTAATTTGTTTCTGGAGTTTCTGTGAGTGAACTCTCTGGAACTATTTGAGAGGAAATACAAATTTAGAATTCAAACATAAGCAGACTTTGTCTCGAGGCTGGAGTAATCTGTTTGGTTATACCATCTCAGTCACCTCACTGATCACATACATCGTTTTGTCTCAAAACAGCTGGGACCTCAAAGAAGGAGATGGGAGTGGGGATGGGGACCAACTCCTGTGACCTATTTGGCCAGAGCCCAGGGAACATTTGCAATTTCTATGTCCTTCCTGACTCTGGCAGCTTTTATGGTGTGCTGTCAAAAAGACTCCAAGCATGGATTTGCTTTACAATGTTTGGTTGTTCCTTTTTATAAAAGGCCTCCAAGCTCAGTTAAAACTTTGAAAAGCCCAGAAAATATATAAGAAAATATATATTTTCTGTAATTCTGTCATATAGTAATATTATGAACACTTTCAGATCTACATACATATACAACTGGCCAACACTTTTTGTACACACAGCCACATATATATACAAATGTATACATGGTGTAAATGAGGGTATGTTTAATTTGTATGTCTGTATGGTACTTGTTTATACTTAGTATTATGGACACAAAATAAATTTATATATATATATATACTTTTTAGTTTCTTGGTTCCAAACTTTTCTGAGCTTAAAAAACACCATGGAGAACTTTCTGACTCTTCTAACGCTGTATTCTCTTTATTCTCAATGCCACCACTGAATATCCTAGAACCAAATATACACCCCATAGGAAAATCAAATTTCCCGTTATTCAAGCTTGTGTGCCTCTGCATTTTAGGGCCTAAAAAGAAACAGAGGTCAAAGTGCCCAAAGGTGCCATATATAAAGGAAATGATTATCCCAACATAACAGGTGACAAAATAACCATTTATGGTTTTGAAAGACATTACCGATAGATAAAATACTTCCAGCTTCATTCAAACCAACAGATGCTGGGGCCAAGGAGTATTCTGGATATACCAGCAGCTGCCAAATATCACAGATGGCATGAAGTTAGAGATGAAGGGAAAGGAAGGGGCATATGATTAAATCAGTCCAGGAAGGGAAAGATGCAGAGAAGATAGCTCCTCAAACCATCCAGGACTCTCATGAGCGTTCTTCTATAAAGAGGAAGAAAAGAAAATGCAAAAATTCACCCGATACCAGCACGGCCTCTTTGATTTGTGCTCAGGCCATGAGCGTTTCATTGTGTAAGGATCGCTCTGTAGTCAACACCGGAATATCTGTAATATGTTCACTTATCTCCTATTAGCCCCTTTAATAGGGCCATGGATCATGCAGATGTCCTCACTCTACCAACACAAACCCAAACCAAAAAGTAATGAAAAAGAATAAAAGCAACAACTAAAACAACGGGGTAGAAATCAACAGTTCTCAGTGAACAGAGTGGCACCTCAACACTAATTGATTTAGTGTGTAGGAGTTAAGGAAGTCTGTTTTCACATCATCAGTTAGCTAGCAACCGTTAAAGAGAGAAAAAGGAGCAGATACATGTGGGGAAACAAACCAAGCAGGCTGCCTGGCTGTTCATACTGGTGTTTTCTGGTTTAATGCAATCACTCTCATATATATTTAGCTCACTCACACTTTTCATAACGTTAGTAAGTAATGGACATATGCAGTGGTGAATACTCCCGTCACTCAAACTTTGTTACACAGATTCTTATGGCAGGTGATCGTGGGAACATTACTTAGGCTCTCTGGACCACAGATTAAAGGATAAAATTGAACCAGATGACCGGTTACATTCTTCTCAGCTCTAGAATTCTACATAATTCCTATTCCCCTGACCACAATGGCCTGGAAGTTGTAAATGTATGGATATAATTTAGCTCAGTTCTCTGTCTCTAACGTCAACCAAAGGATTTCTAATCCTCCTCAAGTCTTATCCAAAGATGTCTTGGACTCCCCTGGAGATTTCAGTGGCCAGGTGAAACCGATGATGGCATCTCACAAGTGTCACCACCTCCAGACCTACCATTCAGGAAGTGATACCCATGCCTCCCTGGGCTTCCCTACTTCCTTCTCTCCCAGAGCTGTCAGAGTGGTGCTGCTGCAGGCACCAGGCTGGGCTGCTCAGCTGAGGGGGGAAAGTGCTGTTCCCTACTCCTTAGGCCTCATGCCATGACACTGAAGCCAAAGCAATGTTAGCTGGTGCTTCCAATATCTCAGGCACTTTATAGAAAAGAACTCTCCCATCTCCCCACTATATTTAATTCATAATCCCTGTCTCCTGAAATGCACAGGGTAGGTACAATGCTGTATACCACAACCAACCCTCCTCTCTGGTGTGGGGCCTTTTCAATGATCCAAGCGTATGTATGACTGTACCTCTAGATGAGTTCTTTCCCAAAAAGCCTGGGGCAAGCCCACTGTACCCATTACATACATGCCAGGATAGAAAATGCAACTTGGACTCCAGGAGAGCCATGCTGTATTTGTCTTATGACTCTAAGCTCCCTTTCCCTCATTCAACATCAAATAGTAATTGTTAGTATTTATTGAACATTTACTATGTGTAAAGCCTTAAGTAAGTGCTTTATGTGCATTACTTTATTGAATATTAATAACAACCCTAGGAAGGAGGTATCATCTATTTCCTTTACAGATGAGGAAACTGAGGTTTAAAGAGATTAAGTAATTTACCCAAAGTTTCCAGTGACTGAGATGAGATTTGGACCCAAGCAATGCCTATGATATCCTGCATCCCTGTTGATGTATACTGAGCCTATTATGTGATGGACAGTGCACTGTAGCCTCGTCCATTATTTTTAACACTGGAAGAAGCTTTATGTGCCTTTATTTTAGAAATTTTACCTGACATAGCAGAGCCTCAGATCTTATTGGCCACACTTCAAGGGACTGGTATATTTCTATGTTTTATCATGTTTTATCAAAATTAATTCCTGGGCTTCCCTGGTGGCGCAGTGGTTGAGAGTCCACCTGCCGATGCAGGGGACACGGGTTCGTGCCCTGGTCTGGGAAGATCCCACGTGCCGCGAAGCGGCTGGGCCCGTGAGCCATGGCCGCTGAGCCTGCGCGTCCGGAGCCTGGGCTCTGCAACAGGAGAGGCCACAACAGTGAGAGGCCCGCGTACCACAAAAAAAAAAAAATTAATTCCTTTCTGACTTTCAATTCCTAAGTTTCATATCCTAAATTTTAACTTCTTTGATTTAACTTCTTTGATTAACACATCAGTTAACAAGCAGCCAACTGACTATGATAATCCAAGCATTTTGCTAGCCACTGAAGGAAATTCAAATCTTGAATTTGAAGGAAATTCAAATTCAAGTCTTCATGCTTAATGAATATATAATCCATATAGCAAGATCCACATAAGCATAAGAAAATAAGAAACCACTGGAAAATTAAAAGCAAAGGATACTCAAGCCTCCAGCCTCATTCCCTTACCATCAGGAAGCAGTGACCTCTGGAGGCAGAGTCCCAAAGTTCAAGTCCTAGCTCAGCTACAACTGTTCCCTACTTCTAGACTATAAGGTTAAGTTTTGTTTCCTTAACTACAAATGACCAAAATACTACCCCCCACTCACAGTGTAGGCTTATGAGTAAGGATTAAATGAAATAATATATGAAAGTACATGACACCTGGCATAGAGCGATCATTTCCTAAATCTTTACTACAATTATCTTAGATGATTAGATCTTTTAAGAGTTTCCAACTTCCTTTTATTCTCCATCAAAATGTTTGTACCTTGAGCCAATCTTTTTTATGTCTTAGAAGATAAAGTGTCTTTACTCACCCATTGATTCATTCAACAAATATTTATTGTGTGTCCACTGTTAGACTTCTCAGCTCCAAGGAAAACTCCTGGCCTGATATTGACTCATCTTTTCTTCTTAAATCATCCTTGAATTCTAAATCTTTTCTTTTCTTGCTTTCTGTCATGTATCTAAAAGCTAAATATACCTTTCTTTTGGGACCATGTAACCACCTGAAGCCAACTCAATATGTTTCCTCTCCTCCACTGCTTATCTTCTTGAAATAGTATACCCACTGCCTCTACTTCCCACTTGTTCATTTACTGATCCATTCAGGAAACATACAAGCATCTGTGACTTCAGTGTAGGTGTTGTGCAATGAAACGTAAACCAGGTATGGTCTCTGCTCTTGAGATGGTTGTGGGTATTTTGCCCCTTGAACACCCTGCCATAGATTCTGACTGAGTCACCCTGAACCCTCCAAATTGCTCAACCCAAGCGTCTTTTCTTAGTCCTCACTGACACTCTCCTTCCAAGGATGCTGACATAAGAAAACTGCTGAAGCAGTCTCAAACAATTGTTAAGACTGTTTCTAATGTCTGAAGGGAGGGCTGAATTGTGTGTGTATGTGTAACTGAGGCAGATATAGAAAAGTGGAGAACACAGGTAGCAAGGGATAAGTAATTCCCAAGGAATTAGTTCAAACTCAGTTAAGAAAATCTAAAAATTGGTGCAGGGCTATACTGTCAAAGATGAATATTGTAAAACACTTGTTCCATCAAAAGCAATTTGTATAGGAAATACAATTATTTTCTTCACGGTAATGAAGGCCCAAGACATTACTTTGTATGAAAGAGAGAAGACTGTAAATGCACTCTCTGCAGGCATTCTGACCCAGTTTAGTGACTAGTTTAATATTCAAAGGGTAGATGTGTCCTCTTCACTTTAGGAAGTTTGATGTTCAAAGACAATTTAGGTCACTGGCTCCTGTGGCAGCATTTCCCCTGTGAGAAAGGTACATTTAAGCACCCATCTCTTGTATTATTGATAATAAAACTGGTTAAAAGCCTGCGAAGCCCAACAGCTCTCTCTCTGGGCCTTTCAGAAGAAGCAATTAAATCAAGACTCCAGCTTTCCTTTTAGGGGGATATGTGTGTGTTTTGAGCCAAAATCTGTGAAAGTGGAGTTCTAGTATAAATTTTTCTTTTCAAATGTATTTCAAGCATCCCCTCCATGCCAAAGCAAAATCAGAAGTGACATTACTGATTTATTAAGCTTTTGGTTCATAACCTGAACATTTTTGTCTTGGTAGCGAGAGGTATGTGTCCTTTCAAAGGTAAAGCAAAACAAGCACCTTCCCTTCTGCTCCCAACTCTCTTCCCATGAGGTAAGAGAACCACCTATCCTTGAGTCAACCACATTACTTCTATGTCGGTCTAGCTCTACTTGGGATTTCTCAGCACTGGGAATGAATTTTTATTCATTACTGTATTCCTAGTGCCTAGTTCAGACTCTGCCACACAGCTGATTTCTGTAAATATTTGTTGAATACATTTTCCCCTAAGAACATTTTAGAAACAAGTTCAGATGTAAAATCCAAGCTACTGAACACTGCACATGAAAACCTTCTCATTTCCTGCCCTAGTTCCTTCTGCAAGGCCTCCTTTTCCCTCCAGCCCACTTTGCTCAGATACACTGATCAACTTCAAATCACTGATCAACTTCAAGTCACCACACATGCCATGCTCACTCACACCACGATGCTTTTCCACATATTCTTTTCTCCACCCGGAATGCCCTTGCCCTCCTTAAAAGATGTTGAAATCAACTTTTAAGATTCATATGAGCCCAATATAACCCATTTTTGATGCCTTTTTCTTCAGGAAAAATTAGTTATTTTGCACAGTGTTCTCTTTTAATACATGGAACATTTTTCTATTATATTTTTTATTAGAAAGCATTATGGTTAATTGTTCATGTGGATTTCTCCCATAAGTTGTTCAGAGCCTAGAATGTATAGAGTATGTCATTTACATCTTCATATTGCTTACACTTAGCATGGAGCGTGGAACATAGGAAATGCTCAACAATATTTACTGAATTGACTTGAAATTATGAGAACAGCACATATGCCTTGCCCCTTCTGACAAACTAGGACATTTCTCCCCCTCCCAATATTTGTGTTTTAACAGAATTCTGAGGTATAACTAAAAAATTTTAAAAACTAGCCAAAGAAGATTTTAGTTTTAAGTAAAGATATTATTACCTCAAATCCTCTTTGACATAAGAGGAATGTAAGTAAGTAAAGAGGATAACAGCTTTGGTCATTTAAAAGTACCTATCCCTAATAAATCACATGCTGAATTGCACTGTTTGAAGTTTTCTCAAACACTTGTATTATTTTTTCCATTGAATCTTGATTGTAACTGATGTAAATACCCCTATTAAATTTTATTACAAAATGAGAATTACTGAAAAGAAAAAGTGAAATAGGAATCTTAGAACAAACTGATGAGTATCTTCTCTCTTATCACCTGAGTATCCTATGAAAACTAGTCTTTCAAGCTGCTGAGGTCAAAATATGGTTATTTGAGAAGCCTGCCAAATAAGGTGAGATTTCAGAAGTCAAAGTTGAATAAAAAATTATGAAATACTGGTACAGTCATTTGTGTCACTGCAATCTTTGATATTTATTTACAGGGACCTCAAAACAAAACCAGAAACAAAAACAAAAGCAAAAGCCTGCCCCAAACACAAAGATCTTTCTAACTGCAGAGTCTTGGAAGCTGTTAAGTCTTCAAAAGCACCTGACATGGTCTAAATGTAACTGATTAAGGAACTAGATGTGATGGGCTGGGAAAATAGAGTATGGAAAGATAGTATTTTCTTCTCTTCAGCTCCATGAAATGTAACTATAATCACTATACAAGTTTGTATTTCCAGCACTCAGTATCACATCCCATGTGTAGGAGGCACCTGACAAGTTTGGTGGAAGCAGTGAACACATCACTCAACTAATGACATCCTATGCCCTCTTTCTGAAACATGGACACTCTCCATCCAAACCAAGCTACGTGGAATAACTATAGCTCAGAATAATCAGACCCATTCAGCAACTCTTCAAGGGTGACCATCACTACTAATATTGAGACATCCCTAATAGAACAGCCAACACTGTATGAAACTTCCTCATGTTGACTTCAGATGTGTAGATCTACAGCCTACCACATCCTGACTTTCCTTAAAAACCACAAACTAATTGGTTGTTATTTACAATTTGTAGCACTATGTTTCAAAACAGCAAAAACATACTGAGTGCTTCTCATATGCCAAGCACTATTCTCAGTACTTGAGAGTATACAACACAATGTGTATAAATGTGTATGATTCATTTATTTCTTCCAACTACATTGCAAAGTAATTAATACTATAACTATCCCTGCTTTATCTAATGTCTCTTAATCATAAATTCCTTGCCTGAAAACTGGAGATAATAATACCTCATTAAAGATTAAATGACAAGATATAAATCATGCATCATGGTTTCTAGCCACAATAATAACTCAATAAAAATTATTTTTACTCCCCTTTCCCTAAGTTTATCCATACATTTTTTGCTATTGTTATTATTTTTTTAATATGTTTACATGTGAAATTTAACATCACATTACTCAGCAGGGAGATGAAAACTATGATACAGTAAGATACAACTATACACCCAACAGAATGGCTAAACTTTAAAAGAAAGACAATGCTAATTTTGGTGAGAATATGCAGCAACTGAAACTCTCGTATATTGTGTAAAAGGGAGTATAAAATGGTATGGCCATTCTGAAAAACTCTTTGGCAGTTTCTACTAAGGTCAAATATATGCCTACACTATAACCCAGCAACTCCAATCTTAGTATATAGCCAACACAAATGAGTGCATAGGTTCACAAGAATGTTTACAGCACCTTTATCCATAGGAACTCAAAGTGGGAAAGAACCCAAATGTCCATTAACAAGAAAAAGGATAAACCAGTTATAGTATTCATACAATGTGATATTACACAGAATGATAGACAAAACAAAATGGATGAATCTCAGAAACACTACGTTGAGTGGAAGAAACCAGACACAAGAGTACACACTGTATGATTCCACTTATTCAAAATTCTAAGTCAGGCAAAACTAATAACAGAGTGATAAAAGCTTTACAGTGGTTACCTTGGGTAGTGCTGGTTGTAATGGTATTAACTGGGAAAGAGCACCAAGAATTCTTTAGAGTGATGTAAACTAACATGCCTTGATAAGGGTAGTGCTCACACAGGTGATTACATTTCCAAAAAATTATCGAGCTTAGAATGAAAACTCATGAATTTTACTGTATGTAAGTTTACCTCAACTTTAGAAAGTCTTCTGATGATGTTTAACTGTTCACTTGAGTAGTTCACCTGGTAGAGGCTTTTACAGGATGATGGAGGATGACTGAAATCCCAGAGTAGTCAGTTTAGATTTAAACAGTCTTGATGTCCAGAGTTCACTTGTTTGCTAAATGGGGACACATCTGAAGGCACACCTGCTCTCTCTACTCAGTGATATGCCATTATTGACAACTACACAGTAAGCTCATTATCCCCTGTGCCTAACATTTTATAGCTGTCCAGAGCAAAAGAAAGATGTTCTGTGTCATAGCTTTTGTTTACTATAATTTTCATAAGGCCATTATCACTCTGGATGAAGACATTTTAAAATGTATAAAACAGGACAAAACATTTCTCCATGATGAGGCAAAGTGAGTTTGCCGGGGCACAAAAAAAAGGAAGAAGGAAAAGAAAAATGAAGAGCTCTCCTACAGTGTAACACTCTTAATAGAGCATCCTGCAGCTGCTGAACAATTCCTACATTTAATGATTAATGAATCTGAGTTCGCCTCTGCATTTGCGCAGCTGGGGGCAGTGGTACTATCTACAGAGCTTCTTTGAGGCAGAGGGTGAGGAGGTGGCAGCTTGCACTTCAATGTGAGCAGCCTAAACTGGGCAGACTGTCAAATGAGTATGAGTTGTACACGCCAGAGCAATATAAATACACCCCACACCCACCACCAGAAGTAGTCCCTTAGCTACATGGCACTCTTTTTGGCCCACTTCTCTCCATGACAATCCCTTTACACTTGATACTTCAGCTTCCCTCATGGGAGTGCTCTCCATGAGCTATACTCTCCAGGATCGCCTTGCCTTTGTACATGTCACTCTATCTATCTGGAATATTCTTTCTACCCAACTTCCCATAGGCATCTCTTTCAATATTCAGTTCAGGAGTTACCTTTTCTAGTACCTTCCAGGCTATTATTTGGTGCCCCTTATCTATGTTCACCAATTATCAAACCACAGTATCCCTTCCAATTTGCTTGTCTGTCTCCCTAACTTCATTTTATCACCTTTTGATGGGGAGCCTAGTATTCTTCCTCTCTGAATTTCTAATACCTTTGCACGTTTCTGACACATAGTAATAGATAATTGTAGAATCAATAAGAGTGTGAAGAATGAATAAATGAATGGGAAGAAAAGCTAATTTTATATTCCTGTTTTGATTTGTGAATTGCTTGCTGTACACCTAGAAACAAAACAATACTCACTTTGACAGCATTAAATATCTACGAACTTTTCCCCTTCAAATGAACACTGAGGAAAACAAGAATATTCTGATTCAAACACTAATCTCTCAGACTAAATTTCTTTAGCATGGTTAATTTTTTTAAAGCATAAAACTTTTCTCATATTTAGTTCACCATCATGTTACTACTTCTAAACAATGTGCTATTTTGCTTTTCTCAGGGATATACATTTGGGATGGTGCAATTTCATTCAGTCAGAAGAGCTGACAAACCCCATTAAAAGCTCCATAGAACCTTTCAGCAGTGGTGAAACCCTGAAAAATGGGAGAACTCAAGGAGGCATTTAAGGGGACATTGGAGCCCATCATGCCATCTTGTAGTGGACTCTAAAAAGCATTTCTTCTTGATTCTAATGGAGGAGAGCCTACTTTCCCTGGTTCTCTAAGCCCCTTCCTCAGAAATATTGTCTTTATAGTACACATAAAATCAGGTTCTATAATTGGAATCCATTTCCTCCTGTTACATATTAGCGAAAAGGTGCAGATCGTTTATCTGCACTTGCAGAATGAAATTTTAGTTTTGGATTGCTTGCTGTAACTTTTGGGCCTGGATGGCTTCCAGAAACATTAAGCTATTGTGTGTGTAGGGGATTCATGCTAACTGAATTATCCTTGCTAAGAGAATCTGCCCCTGCCCACATCACCTACTAGAAGAATGTGTCTAGGTGGCCATATTTATATCAGGTGATTCAATTTCCTTGACCAAAGATATGTAGGCAAGGATGGATATCTGACCAAACCTGAGTCAGGGAGATTCCTCAGGAGAATGGGAGAGACAAATTGGTAAGATGTAAGGAATGCAACAGCAAGATCATATAGAACTACACACCGTGGCAAGTATGAGAGAAATACAGAGTGATAGAGGAAGCTAGTCTACAAAGAAAAATGGGAATACAGAATAGATGGGCTAAGAGAAGCCAAAATGAGAGATTCTAGGGCCCCATTACAGTGAAGCTTGGGTACCTGTGTTGTCTGGATGTATTTCCATTCCAGTTGCTAGATATCCCAGAGATTAGCCTTAGAAGAAAATCTTTATTTAAGTTAGCATGAGTGGATTTCTGTTATTTGCAAGCAAAGTACAGTTGACCCTTGAACAATAATACAGGAGTTAGGGGCAATGACTCTCCACAAAGTTGAAAATCCACATGTAACTTTAAAGCCAGCCGTCTATATCCACAGTTCCACATCTTTGAATTCAATCAACCTCAGATCACGTAGTACTACAGTATATATTTATTGAAAAAAAAAATCCACATATAAATGGACCTGCACAGTTCAAGCCCATGTTGTTACATCTAAAATAATAACTTTAACTGTAACAATGATCTATGCAATGGCCAATTTTATGTGTCAACTTGTCTAGGCCACCGTGCTCTGATATTTGGCTGAACATTATTGTGGATATTTCTGTAAGGGTGTGTTTGGCTGAGACTTACATTTAAATCAATGCTATTTGAGTAAAGCAGACTGCCCCCCATAATGTGAGTGGGCTTCATGTAGTTGGTTGAAGGCCTGAATAGAACAAAAGGCTGACCCTCCCCCAAACAGGATGGAATTCTCCAGAAGACTGACTTTGAAATTCATCGGCAACATCAGTGATTCCTGGTTCTACAGAAGACTGCCTTTGGACTAAAACTGCAGGCCCTTCCTGAGTCTCCAGCCTGCCAGTGTCCATCATCAGATTTTGGACTTGCCAAGCTTCCACAATCATGTAAGCCAATTCCTTAAAATAAATCTTTTTATTCACACACACACACACACACACACACACAGATGCTTCTGTTTCTTTGGAGAACCCTAACTAATACAACCTACAATAACTACAATGTGTAATTAGCTGCACGTGAATAGTATGTATTACCTAAACCCAAATTATTACAAAAGACATCTTGAATTTTGTTCATTTGCACTGCACCATTTCTGTTTTATTAGGCTGGAAGGGAGGAACTCATATTAACTGAATACTGGCTATAGAGTATGCCGACACCAAAGATATTAATTTCTGAACATAAAGCAATATTTTTAATTAATTTATAATTAAGGAAATTAAAATTTGGAGAAGTTTTCCTATTTTGTCAATGATCATTTTGAGAATATGCCATTTAATTATTTTGGTAGCAAGTACCCAAATGTTCTGCTTGTGTGTATTATCATTGCATGAGTAACGCTATCATCTAGCTGGGTTTCAGATGCAGAGAGAGTGAAGGTGGTGGGGATGGGGCAGACGTAAGGAGCGCGCAACAGAGGGAATTCTGAGCTCGGGAACAGCAAAGTCCAATGATGTGGGTAACCTAGGTGGGTCAATTCTTCAGCTCGAAAGAGGGATAGCCGTGTTTTCTGTACTTGTGTCACAGGGTTGCTATGAAGTTCAGTTTGTTTGATGTAAAGCAAAGAACTCTGTAAACTGAAAAGGATTTTTTAAATGTTAAGTTTTAATATCATTTCACTTGTAGTCTCTGCACCTTTCAAAATAGTTTGTGAATAATGACAGGACATTATTCTGAAGGACAGAGACATTCAGATTGCTGGAGATAGAAAACAAGCATTCCCTACTAACATTTACTAAATGTGAGCTACATCACGAGATAGTAAGTCTACTCCACACCACTCTCCAGTGAGCATGAGATAACGTTATTATAATAAATGATTTACTCTCAGCTCTTTCAAATATCAAACTCATTTTAAAATAAATAGGAGCATGAAATGGCTTTCTATTATTATGAATTAATCTAAGAATATTAGAGCTATAAGGGAACTTAACAATCATCTCATGATTGGCAAACTGCACGCCACAGGCCAATTACCACCTGCCCTCTGTGTATAGCCAATAAACTAACAATAGTTTTTACATTTAAACCTGGTTGAAAAAATGAAAACAAGAATAATATTTCATGACATGTGACAATTACATGAAATTCAAATTTCAATCTGTCTTAGTCTGTTCAGGCCATTATAACAAAATACCACAGACTGGGCAGGTTATAAACAGCAGAAATTTACTGCTCACAATTCTGGAGGCTGGAAGCTCAAGATCAGGGTTCTACCGTGGTCAGGGTAGGGCCCTCTTCTAGGGCACAGACTTCTCTTTGCTGGAAGGGGATAGTGAGCTCTCTGGAGCCTCTTTTACAAGGCACCAATACCATTCATAAGGTTTCCACCCTCGTGACTGAAGTACCTCCCGAATGCCCCACCTACTTATACCATCACCTTTGGGGTTAGGATTTCAATATATGGACTTTCAGCACATGAACACTCAGACCATAGCACAGTGTTCATAAGTTAAGTTTAACTGGAACACAACTCCATTCATTTGTTATGTATTGTATGTGGCTGCTTTCTCAAACTACAATGGCAAAGCTGAACAGTTGTGACAGACAGGGTAACAATATGACCCACAAAGCCACTTTACCATCTGGCCTTTTATAGAAAAAGTTTGCCAACCCTTATCTAACCCAATCCTGTCATTCTATAGAGGAGAAAACTAAAGATAAAACTATTTACTCTAGGTAACTCAGCTAGGATATTAATTAATCAGAATTAGGGCTAAAACCTAGTATTTCTGTCCATTTGATCATGCTCAATTTAATGATTAAAAATGAGCTTTAATTATACTCACCTTTAAATTATGTAGCCTCCTTGTGCTAATGACTAGATTTATCTCAGAATGTTTGCTCACATAAGCTAACATTATACAAAAAATTCGTCTTGATGAAGTAAAATATTTTCTTCATTTATTCATTGAAATGAATTTTATATTGTATTATTCTTAAATAGTTCTAAGTAGAAGTTACTGTAGAATAAAATAATGGTAAAAATTAAATATTTTGCTTAACACATCAATCAACTGACACATGCTCTGCTTGTAATTCATAAAGCAGTAATATATGGAAATTCAAACACTTTCAGACAAACTAGCCACATTCAACTTTCTTACAAGAGATGACTGACAACAAGATGAGAAAATAATCCCTTAGCCTTTCTGTGTTTAGTGACTAGAACTTGACCAGCTAATTTCCCAAATGTAAATTGGGATTTAAATGTAAATGTAAATTTCAGTCTTTTATAAAATGAAAAGGGAAGTGTGTCTAAAGTTAAAGCATCCCTTTTACATCACTAGGATGTATCTGCTGGGTTTCCAGTGTAATCAATTACCTATCCTCCATCTTTAAGAGAAAATGTTTAAAAGCAGCACTTCTCAACTGGGGATGATTTTGCCCCCAAAAGGAGATTTGACCATGTGCATAGACATTTTTGGGTGTCACATGGGATAAACTAAAACTTCTATTTTATACCAGCTATCTGTGATACCTGATATAATAAAATATTTCTATCCATGATATCTGATACAGTTAAATAACCTAATGCTAACAGAAAAACAAATCGTAAGCCACATTTGCCTTTAAATGAAAATGACAAAATACTTCAATGTAATTGTCTACATAATTATCTCTAGATATTAGCCAATGGCATATTTAAAGATTAAAGCAAGAATAGCCTGAGTTTAACAGTGTAGTTTTTCTTCTAATAGTACTTTCTCTAATTCACAGTGTAACCCAGCCAACATTATTGAAAGTAACATATTAAAGTCTCTTAGATCACTAAATTAAGGAATGCCCTTTCTCCAACATAAGCAACAGATGAAGTAATTTCAACATCTCACTTTCACTTTCAGTAAATATTTTCAAAGCAGACATCTGGTGCTACCTACTTACAGTTTCTTCCTTGAGTACATATTTTACTCTGCATCACTTTTACTGAGTAATAATTATTACTTCAATTCCCTAATTTTCCAATTTGGGGAACATATGAATTATATCAACTCAAGCTCAAAGTATCCTTTAATTAAACAAAAATGCCAAGACCCTATAAAACCATTTGGTTTTTCTAAGCAGTGACTTCAGAGCACTGCATCAAGAGCACAGTTATCCATGCTCTCCAACATTTACCTACTCATCTAGCACCCTAATTATCCTGTGCTTTCTGCTAAATGAGGTGCACGGGAAATTGTCTAAGATATGGTTGCTCATTTTAAGAAGCTCCTCAGAGTGAGGTGAAAGAGCTAATAATGCTACAACATGCTAAAAGCAAAGACAGAAATACCCACTGGTTTTTATGAATTTTTTTATGAATAAAAGAAGAGCCTAGGGCTTCCCTGGTGGTGCAGTGGTTGAGAGTCCGCCTGCCGATGCAGGGGACGTGGGTTTGTGCCCCGGTCTGGGAAGATCCCACATGCCGCGGAGTGGCTGGGCCCATGAGCCATGGCCGCTGAGCCTGCGCATCCGGAGCCTGTGCTCCGCAACAGGAGAGGCCACAACAGTGAGAGGCCCGTGTACCGCAAAAAAAAAAAAAGAAGAGCCTAATCTGGCTTTAGAGATTCAAGAAATTCTTCTTGAACTCATCCAACTCACTTGAGTTGAGTATTAAAATATGGGCAGGAGTCATGTAGGAGAAGATGTGGTTCAGATTTTCCAGGCAATGGAAACAGCTTGTGCAAATAGCCCAGCTAAAAGGAATTTCATGATATGAGAAAGGGAAAAACAAAGTATAAAGGCAGAGAAGTAGGCAGAGGACAGATCACAGAGGGTTTTATATACCAATCCAAGGAGCTTAGGATTTTATTCTACAAGAAATGTCAAAACATGGCAGTATCCTGGTCTTACCTGCATTTTAAGTGGACCATTCTGGTGGCTGTATAAAGGATCAATTTGAAGTAGACAGCTGTAGTATTTTGGGCCCAAGAAAAAGAGAGACTGGTCTTGGGAGCTAGGAATAGACAGAAGCAGGTGGATCAGAGACATATTTATGAGAAAATGTAGCAGAACTGATTGGCTGATTATGTAAGGGATGAGAGCAAACAAAGCAAAAGGCATAAGCCCAAGTTTTCCAGTTTGGGCAACCTGGTGAATGGGTAATTGTAGCAATTGGGAGAAAACAGAGGAAAAGGAGCAGGTGTGAGGGAGCTTGCTTATTTCAGCAATGGCTGAATGATTAGGGAAAAAGTTAGACTCAGTCAGACTTACAACAGGCAGTCTTAGACCACACTTTGAGAAACACTCCTAACTTCCTTCCTTCCATCTATCTATCTATCTATCTTTCTATTTGTCTATCACCTATCTATCATCTAACTATCACCTATCTGTCTGTCTCTCTAAATATTAAACTTCGAAATTCTTTAATTATTTGGGGGAAAAGAAGCAAAAGTTATCAATGCTATCCCTAAACTGCAAACTTCTATGCATGTGCCTCTGAAAATGGAAGTAGAGAAGAGCCAATGGCTGGAACAAAATTCCCAAATGCTTTAAACATAAATTTTATGTGAGACAAATGTAAAAATTAAACATCTCCGTCTTAGAGGTTTTGTTATACCTGCCCCCACCTTACCCTAGCAATTATATTATTGTATCTTTCTCACAGTGCTCAGGAGCCAAGAAAATTTTGTTCAGCTCAATTTTCCACACTTAATATTTAATACCGGGCATCATTTAAAAAATTCAAATATAAAATTAATTTTAAGTTTGAACATTCTTTTTCTTTTTCTTTTTTTTTCGGTATGCAGGCCTCTCACTGCTGTGGCCTCTCCCGTTGCGGAGCACAGGCTCCAGACGCACAGGCTCAGTGGCCATGGCTCACGGGCCCAGCCGCTCCGTGGCATGTGGGATCTTCCCGGACCGGGGCACGAACCCGTGTCCCCTGCATCGGCAGGCGGGCTCTCAACCACTGCGCCACAAGGGAAGCCCCTGAACATTCTTTTTCAAATGAAAGCCCTGGATGTTCTATTCCTCCCCCTCCCTGTCCAGAACCTCTTCCTTAGTTTTAGAAGGACGTAGGGTAGAGCAGACAGGGGGCAGGGGTGGGGGTATTATCTCTACTAATGTAGTCGTCAGTTATGGCTGCTTTGGCCTTGGTCCCCAAGTGAACTGACCACTGCTCAGTTGGTACTATCACATATTACTGGAATCTAAGGGACATGCACTTGAGGGACCACTGCAATTCCAAGTACCATCATAGGGAAGTTTAAAGGGGGCATAAGCAGGATGCTCCAGAATCTTGACGATGGACACTACCTTTGGGAGCTCTGGTTCACAATCATATCTCTATATAAATTCAGTAGGATAGAAAAATCTAAAATTGTATGTCACATGCCTGAAAAACATCATGAAAATAATACACAGAGAAATCTCAAATAGATAAACAAAAAAAAAAGAATAGGGACAAACATTCCTTCACTTTATGATGTTATATCATCTACAAACCAAGACGGGGCAGCTGAACTCAATTACTTCTCTAGCTAAATGATATTTCATGATTAAAAATTTTGAAAACCTGTGAACTGTTCACTTAAAACCCTTTGCTCCCACTGCTAACTAACACATAATCTGTTCTGCCCAGATGCCAGCAAAAGAGAGAGGGCATTTAATTGAGTTTCCCTCCAGCTCAGTTGAATCTACAGCAGTTTTTCTCAGTGTGCGGTCCTTCTAAGGGGTGTTCATACCAGAATCACTAAGAGAGCTTGTTAAAATGAAAATTCCTGGGCCCACAACCTACCTACTGAGTCAGCACCCACAAGGGGTGGACATGAGTATCTGCTTTGCTCACAAGCTCCCCAAGTGATTCCTAAGCATTCTTAGCATATCATGTATCATTCACATGTTCCTTCACTCATTTATTTTTCAATAAACATTTACTGAATACATTTTGTGAACCACAGTCTTTAAAACTTTTTCATGTTAGCTAATGGAAATGGAGAAAGGATATGATCTAGTTGTCTGCAGATGAGCTTGGAGCCAGCTGAGATTATACCAGCAGACTAAGAGAGGGGGAGGAATGTAAAGCCACTGCTGGAGAGGCAGTGTTCCCGCCCATGCCTCCCCACCTGCCCCCTGTAGGAAGTCATCTACAGGGAAGGCAGAACCCTTTTCCTTGACACAGACCTTGTCCCACTTTACTGTGACTCCACAAGTCATCCCAGAACCAGATGGTCCTGAGCTTGGACATCCCAGCTATGCCCTTCCTCATTCTGCAGTGACCACACACTTTCATTCTTTACTCCACAATAGTGGGCATCAGAAGACAAAGCTCTCCAGAGAGACAGGTTTCTTGTTGCCTCAGGAATTTGCTTCAGGCCGCCCCAGGAACATTTCACAAAAAGGCAAATCACATGGTCACTGTTCAGCAGTCTGAGTTGAAGCCACCACTTGAAACACACCAGACAGATTTTGTCTCTCCTGGGTTTTAGTTTGGGCACATTTTCTTTTCTTTTTCTTATTTTCTTAAAGGGAATCTGAGGCTGGCATACTGAGATGGAAAGACAGAAGTTTCTCTATTAGTAGCCCTTAAAATTTGCCTAACCACACACTGCATTTTCCTAAAAGCAATTTATTCTTCAAGCTTCCCATCTTTAAGGTGCTTAGTGGAATTGGTCCATAACAAGTTCCCTGACCTCACTTACCACCATTCATAAACATATCTAGATATAATAGGTGTATGTTTCCTCTCTTCCTGTGGGAACTTAATGGCTACTCACCAGCATGTGGTTTAGGAGTGCCTTGTCCTCGCTAAGGAAAAGCTCTGCTGCATTAATATTATTCTACCTGCCATGTAAAGATTCAGAATTTTAGATGTGAAAAGAAGACATTAAAAGTAATAAATTTAACACACAAATTGAAATGAATCTCAACATAATTGTTTTCTAGGAGTTTGAGAATAGCAAAGGGAAGTCAGTTTCTGGAATGCCTGGCATCAACTGTAGAAGACAGACCCAACTTATTTTGTCATCAGGATCTTGCTATGCTTCAGGGACAATACAATGGATATTGGTTACCATGACACGAAATTACAGGAGTAGAAAACATTGGTACTTGGGCAGAATTTGTGATCTGGTAGCCTAACTTGATCACTGCTCTTTCAATTATTTCTCTTGTGTCATACCCAGTTCACCTTCACTTATCCCTCTTTTGCATAATAACATAAAGGAGGGAAAGGAGGGGAAAAAAATGAAATGAAACTCTGAGCTTTTTGACTGGATTTCAAAAAATTGGGAATTTACTATGCATTGTTTTATAAGAGCAAAAAAAAAACAATCTTAAGAAAACTAGAAGTGATATTTCTGATTGTATATTATTTAATCAAAGAGTTCTGCTATCAGGCATCCAATGGGGCTCTTACTCATCAATGACATGAAGTTACATTCCTTACTTTTGTCTTAGTCCCACTAGAATTAGTAACTGGCATACCCTTTCTAGCTCACCAAAGAACCACCAATCAAGAAGTTCTGTCTTTCCTTCTCAGGACCTTTATTCTCAGACACTGGAAACACCACCACTGGGACCATCAGACAGCAAAGTAGGATATCTGAAGGTATCCTAGATTCTTTCTTCCACCACAACTGATCGATTTAACAAGTCCCTATTTATTTTACCTTCATTACTTTTGCCTTAGCCCTGGTCCTCATGAACTCGTCAGGCCTCTAATTTAATCTCTCAGCTTCCAATCCTACCATCTCCCATCTACTCTAGACACTACAGCCAAAGCAATCTATTTAATAGCTGAATCTAGCAATCGCTTCTCTGCTAAGACCCCTTTAATGGCCCTCCCTCATTTTCAGGATCATTGTCAACTGCCTTGGCTTAGCAGACAAGGCCCTTTATGATCTAAACTCTGCTGACTGTTCTAGTTCTTCCAGTTTAATGTTCAATCCAGATTAACTACTTTTAGCCTCAATAGACTATGTTCTTCCATGCCCACAGAGCATGGCAGCCTTCACCACAGGGAATCATAGCACTGAATCTAAGTCAAGACCTAAACTCTTCATTTTAAAGAGAAGGACACCAAGTTACAGAGAGGTTAAGTAATTTCCCAAGGTCACACAGGTGATTAGGAACATGAAGGAGTTAGGACCCAGTGTTTAGGCCTAACTGTCCAAAGTATAATTTATTTAATCTCTTTCTGACATTACTCAAAGTGGCAAAGTCATACTCTTTCTTTGAAAATCATAAAATGATACAGACCATTTGGTCTTCATTAAGAAACTGGCTTAAACATGTGTATCCAAAGTCTGTTACAAGTGCAGAGTTTCCTTTTCCCCAAAGCAATCCACTTTTCAGAAGCCCCTTTACTAAGTCTACCAAGACGTCAATACAAAGAAAGCTCTCTGCTCTAAAACTGATATTCAAATTCAACAGAAGTAACCAAAATAAAATCTCCCAAATAAAACAACGTCAGAGACAGACCTTACAATGAATATAAAATATGCTAAGAACATTCTATCACTGAAATAAATTAGACTTTTGGAGATTAATAATAAGATGAAATCTTGAAACACATAAGAATGAAGCAAATGACAACTGAAGAGAAACATTTTGGAAAGGGTCCCATTTGAAATGTATCCGTTTGAAAACAGCCTCTGACTTTTGGCTATCATGGTCATGTGCCTGTTCAAAAATTCATTTTCAAATGATATTTCTGAATACAATCCCAAATTCAAAATGTGAGTTGGTTGCCATGCTCAAAATTTTCTCTGAGACGGACAAAACAACAAATGAGATGTTTTCAGAAGGAATAATAAGTATATTCCAACACTCATTGGGTTTAATTCATGCTTCAGATGCTGGCCTTTCCCTTCTAATTCTTTAGTATCCCGTTTTCATTAGAAAATGGGAAATACAGGAAACAGGATTATGAAGCCATTTCTAAACATCAGCATGGTACTGAAGTAAGTTAGCAAAGAAACACACATTTTCAAGGAAAGGATAGGGAGGGAAATTGGCTTGAGCCCAGTCTGTCAGAAATGGTGAGCGATCTGAGTTTAGTTAAATCTAATCATGCCATCATGTCCTAAACTGCATTTACTGACAAGTCAGGGCATTGGAAAGGGCATATCACACCAGAAAAAGCTTGAAAGAGGAACAAACATTACCTATTGAATAGGAGGACTGGGTTTACTCACTTCCAATTTCAACAGACTCCAGAGAATCCATCCACTATACTACCACGGTTGGGGTAGTGTGGGGGACAGAATAAGAGACTGAAAGAGGAGGAGGAGAGGCAGAGAACCAGCAGAAAGTACGGAAAGAACAGTAGGATTGCGGTTATTAAATATTTAATTTATAGACTAAACCAGGAAGAACACTGAGCAACAGTTGCAAATGATTACTCAGAAACTTCCCTTCTACTTAAAATGTAAAAGCAGAGCAAGAATACACAGGGACTAGGAAAGCAAAGACAATGACAGCAACAATCCAGAGGGGAAAAAATTACATGGCATTCATATCCAGAATGTTGATAATAACTCATATACAAAAGCAGCTTTTATTTCTTTCCAAATATTGCTGAAAGAATTTGGTAGCACTTTTTTTTTCTAGTTTGAAATGTGCTCAATATCTGAAGTCTCCTAGGATAGGTATAATCTTTCAAAAAATACAGATGTCATTTGGAAAGAAAGTTCTCAGGTAAAACAAATCCTATCTTTCAGATATTGAGAGAATTGGAAGGATACTCATGAATGCACTTTATTAGAATGAATTGTTATAAAGCACCATGTTAATAAACCATGGTAAGACCGAGCTGTATGCCAACCATGGTATTGGTGTAGTACTGACAATGTCTGCTGGTATATAGCATGGATGGTACTCTCAGCTAAAAAAGATGACAGCTCTTCTAAAAATAAGTAATATACCTCAAAGAGATACTTCTCTGCTGGTTCTGTGACTAGCAAATGATAAATAACATTTCCATTAAAAAAATGAGGGTATTAATGAATAATATATTGAAGGTGGTATACACACACCTGTTTAAAAAATCATTATGTAAGTTAAAAAGCATTACTTTGGGGTAAAGCCAATGAATGATTTAACTGAAAAATGCTTCTTATTGCACATGGAATTGCTAAAGTCAATTTTCTCAGTCATAGTTAGGTTTGACAAGACACTCTTCGCCCCAGACCCTGGATTCAGCAGTAATTCTGGAAGAAAATTTACATTTGTTTGTTGGTTCCCTGGCCTCATTCTTTTTCATGCCCTATCACGCATGTTGTTCCAATACAGCAAAAGCCCTTATATCCAAGGAAACTTCCCTCCCACTCTCAAACCTGCTTTTCCTCCAAAATACTCTTTTAGAAAGGAAGCAAACCATCATCATAACAACAATATGATAGGTGTTTGAACAGTACGTGAGGGTAGCCTTTGAGAAAGTTAATCTCAGTTTGTGCTGAACAGAATAAAGGAAACTCAGACAAGGTAATACTCCATTGTAAGAAGCCACTTAGCTGTACAGAACTAATTTTCCACATCAAATTTGACCCAACTAGAACACAGCCTCAGAAAAAAAAAATGTTCCAAGTGTAATTTATTCAGGGTTAACTTATTAATCCTCTATTGTGACACTGGACTCAAGGTCCAGTGGTCATTATATCACAGTATCATATTAATATGGAAAAGAGAATTAAGAACTTCACCTTGCCTTTTTAACTCCACATGGATGTGGGAGGAACATCCAGAGATATGCACTTTTCCCAAATAAGTATTACCACATTCTCTTTTCTGAGGGAAAATAATACTTGTTTTCTGCACCTTTTAAATTTTACTTGTATTTCCTTCCCTACAAGGCAGATGATGAAGATGAATTATTATGAAGTTGTGGGGAATTTCTCAGTATCTTTAATGTATTTGCTTCTAGAAAGAGGAGTGCTGCAGACACCAGGTAGCATCCTAGCTCAGGTATATTACCATTCTTTTGTGTAACTCAGCAAGAGAGAAAGCGAGAGGCACACACTCGGTATATATTTAACAATAATTTCCCACTACCGACTTCACTTAAGAGACTAAAATTATAATGCCTTTAAAAAAACAAAAAGTCACCAAAAAAGTCACAATCTGATGAGGCTTGTTCTTTGTCTTTATCTGAGAGACCACCTAAGGACACAGGGCTTTTAAACTAATAAGGAGAATCCTTTGTTCTCCCAGGTTCCATTTAAAGGAAAACTGGGTCGAAAGGCTTCCCCAGGGAGGAAAAAGAATCCAGGAGCCAAACACACAGGAGTAAGAGATTTCACTCCCACCACTGTTCCCACCCTCCCAAAGAAGTTAATTATCTCTATTTTAGGGATTTGGGGTGGGGAGCACTCAGGCAGCCCATTCTATACCACCACAATCTCATTCTCAAATGTGGCTCAGACCATCCTCCCTCCCTGACACCATGGAGTGAGGGGCGTTTAGAACCTCTCTCCAGCCATGGGCAGCAGAGCCAGTACTACAAGGCATCTATACTCCCCAAAAGGTGTGTCCCAGCCCAAGTGCAAAGTTGGGTATTTAGACCTGCAAAGCACAATGAGAGCCATTCAAAGCAGCAAGTTACAGTACCTTAAGAAGTCTGACAGATGGGAGAAAGGCTGCGTGGCACAGCTTCCGGATGGTCCAGTTTAGGGGTCGAGGAGCATCAGTTTGATTCATGACCCCGTCCAAATTCCACCGGGAAAACCAGAAGCCGCAAACCTGAGCAGTGCCTAGAAAATAAACGGTCCCCCACAGCCCTGGCATCCCATGGTCATCTCCACACCTGAGAATTCCATCAGGGCAAAGGCTTCCTGCAACTTGGGAGACTAGTCAAGTGGCGCTGCCTGAGCCACTGAACCTTCTTAAGAAAGCCACCTCCCCTCTCCCTGCAGCCGTGCTCATGCATACCAAACGTGGCTGAATGGAGGCACACTGCCTGCTACTTCGGGGAGGGGATGCACGGTTTTGAAGGAGAGGGACAGCCTGCACGGAACAGCCAGCGGTCGGAGTCAGAGCAGCCTGCTCAGAATGTGCGCTCCCTCTCCTACTCTCCTCCCAGTAAACGCAGGTCAGGCATTGGGGGAAAACCCTGGCCATTCGTTCTGCTCACTTGGTTTGAGGGGGAGCCAGGAGGAGAGCAAAAGGAAACATCAATAAAGCCAGAACGGGGAACTTGCACTTTCTGGTACAAAGCATCTCTGAGGGACTGGAAACTGGCACAGGGGGGAGGGGCTAGGACACAGAAGGAGAAGGGAATGCCTCCGAATGATAAGATAAATACTTTTGATTTATGTGACACAATAAATTGAGAGCTATTGTAAAATGGATCTACAATAAAAGGGATCTCTGTCATGTTCTGGGTTTTTTATTAACTGTGACTGACAGTCCTCACCCTGATATATACATTATATAGATTAGAGGAGGCAGACGGCAGAGAGAGAAGCAAACTAACACACACAGTGGGAGCGGTGAGTTATTCCTTTCATAGAAAGCAGTGTAAACTAATGTATCTTTGGCTTACCTTTCAGAAACGGCAGTTTCTAAATTGGGGGTTATCCCATCCTGAAAAGCCACTTGATACTCTATCTGCAACAAAAGTTTAACCCTTAAGGTGCCACATGGAATGCTTTCTATAAAAGATGGAGTTTCCTGAATTGGGGATACCCACCCCCACCATTTCCTACGGGTAGCTTTAAGAGAGAGTTGCTGCGGTGGTGTGAACAGTCTTTAGGGCTCCTGTGGTGAGAAAGCATAAAGGGGAACTCTCCCAGTTGAAGGCAGTGAGGTGGGTGGGAAGAGGAAGTCACCAGCCCCACGTAAACGCCCCCATCCCGAGGAATCGGACGTCAGTGAGTGCAGCTGACTGACGGCTGCCCAGGAGAACCCTCATATCCTTAGAGCATTTCCATCTTATTCTTCCTCTTTATGTCCCTCCCTATGACTGTACTGATTTTCAATTTTTAATTAACTAGAAGAGAATGGTAAATCCCAGCTCCATGACTATTATGCATTCTGAAGCAGAAACAGGAGATGTGAGAGCAGATGTGATACACGGAGACGCTGCTGTAATTCAGAATTTGGAGCAACATGGATCCTCCCTGGAGTGTAATGTACCTGACACACCACATTACAACTGTATTTCCCTCACAATGGTCCTGTGTTACAGATCTAAGGACACTAAGGATTTTTTTTATAGAAAATCTAGTCCATGGGTAGAATCCAGACTACTGACTTGCCTTGTGTAATAAAATTCATGCATCTGATTTCCTTCTATTAACCAATATCACTTTATAGACCCCACACACACACAGTTGGTTCACTATCTGCCACCATTCTATTTCCACCAAAGATTAAAGGCAGCTTAAAACAGTAACAGCTAACATGTCTGTGTCAAGCATTGTGCTAGGCGCTCTAAATGCATTACGTAAGTTCACATCAACAATAACTCTATGTAGTACATGCTACTGTCATATCCACATTTCACAGATTGAGCAACTGAGGTCTTGAGAAATTCATAATGAGTAATTAAGAATTAGTAATGACATAACTATAAAACTGGGATTTAGACTGAAACCAGTCTACAAGACTATAAAGACAAGCTTATCTTCTTTCCTATTTCTTTCATAGTTATGGCAGCCACAGCATTTAAGCTACTGCTTCAGTTTTCTGGTGATTTAACCCTACATAAGAGTTGAGCTAAAAGACCATGAAGAAAAAATGCTCAGCATTTGTTTCAAATTATTTCTTTGGTTTGACGTTGATATAGTAAATATCATGAATTCTAGAATCAGGCTGCATGGTTCAAACTCTAATTCTGACCCTGGCCTTGGGTAATTTACCGGCCTACTCTGCGCCTTAGAGTCCTCATCTGTAAAATGGAGATAAAAATGAAGCACACACCTAAGGCCGTGAAGACTAAGTCAGCTAAGAGATCAGTAAAGCACTCAGAACAGTGCCTGGCGTATACTGAGTCTCCTATACCATGATTTATCTTCCGGGTAGCAAGCACTGATGCTGAGGTGGGAACCTGCTGATGATGCCCTTAAGCATGCACAAGTGTATACACTTTTAGTACCAGGTAATGAAGTCAAGCAAGGCAGATTAAACCTGACAGCTCCTTATGAGTTACCATGAGATTAATAAATGGGGTAAAGAGAAAAGTGGGAAACTAAGACAGCAGTATGGATTTCCTCATGCTATACTACAGAGTGGTATTCATCAGATTGCAAGATGTTGCCTTTGGTTAGGCTACCAGGCACCAACCTCCCTAAGCTATTAAATGCTATTAAGTGGTTGGTTAAAATGCTGAAACACTGCAGTTGACTCTCCCCTGCTCCAACTGTTCCTCACTGTTAAGGGACCCCACAAAAAGGACAGCATCGGCGCTTCCCTGGTGGAGCACTGGTTGAGAGTCCGCCTGCCGATGCAGGGGACACGGGTTCGTGCCCCGGTCTGGGAAGATCCCACATGCTGCGAAGCGGCTGGGTCCGTGAGCCATGGCCGCTAAGGCTGCGCGTCCGGAGCCTGTGCTCCACAACGGGAGAGGCCACAACAGTGAGAGGCCCGCGTACCGCAAAAAAAAAAAAGGACAGCATCATTCTGAAAACACACAGCCTTTGATCCTCCTAGCCCCCTTAATTTTTACTAAATAACTTTGGTCAAAGAGAATAGTTTGGAACTCTGCGGAATGGAGAAGTAGGAGGATTCACAGCCCTCTCTAATGGCAATTAGAAGAGCGAGCACAAAACCTCTAGAGAATTGGAGACTACACAAAAGAAGTAAAGATCAAAGAAGAATGACAGTGCATGAGAGGAGGTTTTTCTTCCATTGTTGGAATAGTTTGGGCCACAACTGTTTGCTATCACAACATCTGAAGCAGTTTTCAGGATCCCACCCTGCTTCAAGAAATGATATTTTCACATGGAATGATGTCTTCCTGGCTTTTAGAGAGGAGTCTAATGAGGAAAGAGCAGAGGGGAGCAAGCCCAGCCCCAGACGTCTGCCTCTCATAAATCCAAAATGCTTGTTTACCAATTTTATGAATGTGGATGTTTACAAAGCTACACAATAAATTCCAACAGACTTAAAAGCCTGACATGACCACATCAGCTTTCAGTGTCTCCCAAAATAGCAAGCCCAGCGCATCAAATCTCTGCTCTCTGAAGCCTGCCTTTGAACTAATTTTCTCCTATGCTATGTAAGCCCACTTCCCACTGATCACCTTTGTGTTTTACTTCCTGTCTTAATGATGCTAAATTTAAGAATTATGATAAGATTTGAGCTGTCTCAATGCTGACGACGAGCCACAGTACAGACAGGCTGCCTGCCTTCCTTTTGAAAACCACATTCCCTCTCTTTAAAAAAATCATGGCATCCTCTACATAGCATTGCTCCACTTTGCACACTGTCTTCCGTTATATTTCTTAGATATACAAGAGGCTGATCCATGGAAACCTAAGAAAACAGAAAGGAAATGACACAGTATACCGGTGGTTCAGTGTTCCAAATCTGCCACCTAAAATGTGTTTTTAAAAAAATGCTCCAATGTAATTTTTCACAATGTTGTTAAAACACGGAAATTCACAGGTATCTGACGTTAAATGAACAGATATTTCGAGGCTCTCACAGTGAATGTAGTGTACCTAGTTCAGAAGGACGATACTCAAGCATCCCAGTGAAATAGCAGAAACCAGTCCAAGGGTAAGCTTTTGCAAGATAGCTTCATTTGCCTTAATATTTTGTAATTTCAATATCATCATCCTATTTGTTGTGTCTGATAATTCATCACTTTTATCAGAAAAACATTTGTGTTGTGAGCACTGGCAATTTATCATTTTTATCAAAAAACCATGCTTTTCCTCTCTCTTCGCTTTAACCGCACTCATAAAATTTTTAGAAATTTTAGATCCTTCAACAATATTTTCTAAGGTATTAAATCTCTTTATAGATTCCATTGATACAGAACAGTTCTTAATTTAGTTTCAAATATGTTTTCCAAATAGATTAATTTTTTTCTACATTTATTTTTCCCCTTTTGGTATCTTTTATAGATAATAGATTCTAGCATACATTAAAATCTATTAAAACCCATGACTCACTCAGTTAAGTAGCTTAAACATTTATGCTGTATAAAATTAAAAGGTCTCAAAATTAGAATAGTTGTCTACTCCACTTCTCCCCGGCTCCTTGAGTGCTATCCCCCCCTCTGCATGCAGTGGCAGGGAGTGGGTGTGTTTCTAAGGCATCCCATTCCACAGGTGGACAGCTCTAGATGAGAGGAAGTTCTTCCTACAACTAAGATAAAACGTGTCTCCCTGGAACTTCCCAGTCAAGTTTCTCTTCCAGAGAATGTTCTCCCAAAGTATAAAGACAGGCAACAAGCTCCACTCAAACCTCTTCTCCATACTAGACATCTTGGACCTTTGATCCTTCTTCACATGATGGAGTAGCATTATGTAAAAACCCTCTTCATGGTTATAGTCAATATTATGTCATAGGGCACTTTAAGTATAATGGTGTCTAATCCTCTTATGTCCCTTCAATTACTTCTCATAAAGGTCCTGTAGGGAGCTCTGAGGGTAAACTCACTAATAATTTAGTTTCTTTAAAAATTTTTCTTCATGAATTAATTAGTTTACTCAACCTACAGTTTAATAACTGACTCCCCCCGCTCCCTCTCTAAGTGAAGTGTGCCATATAGAACCTGTTACAAACTGACCTCCACTGTATCTGAAGCCTGAAATGCATGTAATTTCCTCTTTTTTGCCCCTGTAATGGAGGTACTGATAAGCTCCAGCTAATGAGAAGCCATGTTATCTAGAAATGGGTAGGGATTAGTCTGTGTTTCCTTCTCCCTGTCTTTATTTGCTAGCTTTGCAGTCAGATTTAATTCAAACTCAAGTCTTACCTCTCACAGCTGTGTAGCCCTGGGCCGGTTAACCTCCCAGAGTCTTAGTTTCCATGTTGTAAAATGGGGTCTACAGCAGTTTCCACCTCAAGATGTTTGTGAAGATTAAAATCAATTGGCACAGTGCTTATACAGTAAACACACATTTAAGTGTAATTATGATGAATGATGATGATGATTGTTACCTCTTTCACTGAAACCACTGGCATAGTGCCTAAGAGCACAGGCCATACAGCCAATGGCCTGGATTTGAACCCCAGCTTTACCATTTCATGTAGCTTTGGGAAGTTTCTTAACCTTACCATGCTTTAGTTTTTCCATCTGTAACTTGGGGATAATACTACTACCTATGTCAAAGGAATATTGTGAAGTTAATTAGCTAATATATGCAGAACCCTCAAAAGAGGAACCAGCACATGGTAAAGGCTCAAAAAATATTAGTAATTGATTATTAATAATATGACGTCAAATGTACTGTCTTTCCCAAAGCTGCTGCTCTAGGAAAAGCAAAGCAAAACGCCTTCACTTCCTCCTTTGCTTGTTCCAGTAAGAGGATAAGCTTCAGAAAACAGGAGAAAACCACACCTGCCTTTACTTACTGCTTTCCTTTCTGCAGCTGGGAGGGGATCGTATATTCCACTAACAGAGTACAAAGCTTTAATATATAAAATGTTTCCGTTGGAAAACATTAAGGTATATAAGCAGTTTCTGTTTCATCAAAAATAGAAATCACACACACACACACACACACACACACACACACACACACACACACAC